>NW_027515017.1:0-300000 GCF_048772815.1 Callospermophilus lateralis | reverse complement strand
AATTTGAATATATGATCTTAGGAAGAAACCAATATGTAGTCACTAATTGGATTGATATTTGAGAGCATTAGGCAACCTGGACATGGCTGTGTTTAGTAATCCATGTTCATTTTCAATTTAGGCTTTGGTACAATAATAAGTGTGAACCTTGCATTTTGTCTGCAGAATATTACTGTGATAAAATGTATATGTAGATCAGGTGACATGAGTAATTTTTCCATCATTTCTGGGAGCAATATTTTGAAGATTAATAAGTTAGTATTGGGGGTACAAAGAGGTGTACCTTGTGTCTATGAATATAGAGCTAATGCATGAATAGACCATACTGTTAATAAATAATATAACTGGTCCACTTTAAATAATGCATTGGATTCATATCTTAAAATATATAAGAAATCTTATATTGATATACATACATTCATTCCAACTAGTTATACATCTAATAGTAAAATTAAGGTTATGGTTTATCATGAAAGGTGTGTGAGTTTTTCTTCAAAAGTGATTATGGAAATCAAAAATAATGTGTTTCGAAAGAAGTCTCATGAAAAGACCAGTCAAGAACCATGAAAAAATACATGTGTTCTGAAGCAGGAAGTGATTGAAAGTGAAACAAATGCCTCTAAATTAGCGAACTTGTGGATGAAATATATATCCTATTATGTGCATAAACTGAAGAAATAGTAATGTACCAGTTTTGAATAAAAATGAACGTCAAAATACACATCATGTCCCATAGGAATCAATTTGCATTGATGTTAACCTGGGTCAGTTACTGTATTAATTTTAGGATTTGTAGGCACCATTCACTGAAGATAGTTTTCAGTACTAGGAAACAAATACATATTTCAGGTGGATGAATATTTCTGACGATAATCTTGTGAAAAGTTGATTATTAATTCACATATATGAATATGAATGAATTTAGGAAATGTATAAAAAGACACATGTATTTCATATTTTGAAAAATCTGGAAAGTTTGTGTATATATATATATATATATATATATATATATATATATATATATATATATACACACACACACACACATACACACACACATGCACACAGACATTAAAAATTAGCAATATATATGCCAATTGAAATTCACCATGAAATAAATATCATCCACAGATTCAAAAATATTCATTTTACTGAACATGGATTTATGTATAATGTTGTTAAACTAGGAAGCTCACACAGAGTTCGAATTTTAACTTCCAACAGCATTTAGGAGAAGTGATCTCTTCTCACAATGTGTATCTGCCAAGTCAACCACCTCACAAGAATGTACGTGTTGTACCTTGTAGGATTCTATATGTGCATATAAAAATACATGTGCAAATAGGCTACAGAGAAAGGGAGACAGGAATTCACATATTTGTTAACTTTAAAAACACATGGAGAACAATTTCTACAAAAGTTGACTAGATTTATAACTCCTACACTACATAATGCAAAAGGCAAATTCAACTATACACCATGCCTCCTCTGAACTGCTTGTATTTCTATTCTGTTTGGATTATTATTCTCCATCATATTAGGATAAGTAGTCAGAGTCTAGTAGGCTAAGGGTTAGTGTCAGGGATTCAGTATTTCCAATGGAAAATTGGAAAAGGTATCCAATGTGTATGTAATTATGTGCTTTGAAAAATCTTCCCACTCTTATCCAGAACAATGCCTTGACATTACCTTTGCCCCAAGTAAGACACAATTACAGGAGAAGAGTTCGAAAATCTGTGCATATATATATGGAATGCAATATGCTCAGTTGTTCACAAACTTGGAGGTGGTAGAGGAGTTTACAAAAGTAATGGACAGGGTAAACCCTCCACAAAAATGGAGCTTTGCTGGCCTAAAGACTTCTTGAGAAACTGCCTCTGAAGTTGGGCACTTGAAATATATGTTGTTGTCAGGAGCTTAATCTTCATTTGTGGTGAGACAATTAAAGCTGGATCTGCATCTATGTGACGTGAAGGATCTTGTTTCTTATTTTCCAATGAACATGAGACAGCAGTGCTGAATTCTCTCTTTGTAGGTAAACTGTGGCCACTGGGGGCTATGTGTCTCCCTGTGAGGACTGTGAAACGATTTGATCATCCTCCAATTTTCGTGGTGTTTCTTGCTGCTGTACTGGGAGTTTGGTATTTGCTTCGTGAAATACAAAGATTTCAACTGGGACAAAGTGCTAGAGGGAGTTCTGTCACGTGTGGTGTGTCAGGGTCTGCAAGAGAATGCACCAACCAGGCCTTTATCCCACATAGCTTGGCCCCTTGACCATAGCAACCTGATTCTGAACATTGCCCTGAAAACTCTCCATATGACAGGATGCATTTACATATAAGGGTCTGCTGGCTACACTATGTCAGTCACAAGCTATTTGGAAGCCAATGGAAGGTGCACATGACTCCACCACAGATGTTTTATCACACACCTGCACACCACTACTCTAGGCCCACTACTCAGGAGGCTCCAACTTACTGGCATCACTGTTCTTCAACATTTTCATGAAACCCAGTCAATCAAGGCACTGTATTGTATACTCATGATCAGCAACAGGACATCCAAAGTTTCTCCAGTGCCACCTGGTCATGGGAATTTCAAAAATTTGATGGTATTCATCTAGCCATTTTTCAAGGATGAAGTTGGAGGCACTGTGGGTTTCAATTCATTCAGGAACCACTAAATGGTGAGGAAGTTCATTTCAATGAAATCTCTGGACAACACTCACAGGAAAGGCTTCCCAAAGAGTGGCCAAAAGGTCACATGAAGCCAGGCCCATTGAACTGTACAATGTGAGGTCCATGTGTGTTTTGACTCTCAAATATGGCTTCCATGTTTTTCATAATAAAATCATGTGATATCCTGGCTGAGATTCACAGTGCTCTGTGGAAAACCAACCTGGGACTAGATTTCAGATTCCAAGGGTGAATCTCATGCGTGACCTCCTAAAATCCCAACTCAATTCATGGCAATACTACTCTGAGGTCAGTTCCAGAACTCAGTCTATAAGGGGAATCAGCCAAGAGTGAAGCCCTGGTGGACCCAGTCATCTCTTCCAACTGCCACAAAAATGACCACAATTATAACCAAAACACTCCCACATGGCCCTCATTTTCTTCCATATAGATATTCATCATAACTTCTGGCTAGAGGTTTCCATAAGTGGCGCAGCTCAAGACAGTGTCCAATATAAGCTTCTTTGCCCCTCATTTGCCTAAAGTAAGTGTGGCCTGCACACTCTTCCTGTAAACCAGGAGTGATCAAATAGGCCTGCCATTAATACTGCTCTGCTTCTACTATTTGAGGCCTACTGACTGTCAGGTATAGATTCTTATGTGGTTTGTAGTCATGAGACAACACTAGCACATCTGCAGGGCTTTGAAAAACTCATTTTACTCAAGGGTCAATAGTCACACTTGATGGAGGTCAGGAACCTAACAGAAAAAGGTGAGAGACTTCATCCACAATGACTGATCTTTTTGAATTTTGTTTATGGATGCACACATGGGATATTTCTTTAGATCCATCAGGAGCTGACAATCTAAGCCCCCGCTTCACCGAGCGCCAAGAGGCTGATTCAACACATCCATTTCCAAAGCAATTAAGCGAAGAGCCACAGGTGATGCCCACTCATTTCCATTTGAATACTGTTTTCTTCAGGCTTCACAAAGGGGTGGCCTGAGCCAAAGACTTTCCTTACATTCAGGGCAACAGAAAAATAGGTAAGCAAATGGCCCAAAGCAGGGTTTCTCCACTGAGACTTTCCTGGTATCTGAGTTTCCTGATATCTGAGTTTTCTGACATGCTCCACTTCCCTTCAGCTATCCAGTACATGGCCATGTGACAGAGCTTGGAGGTGCTACATAGCTTGGACACAAAACTTTGAGCCTATTCTGGAGAGTGTCCGGAATTCAGGAAGAAAACAGGAACTTAGAAAGATAGTAGGTTTTGCCCATTGATAAGGCTAGTCGCAGTCCATTCATAAATTGGCAGTATGAATGTTGGGAAGCTTTCTACTAGACAGAACACATCCATGATGCATTCTTTTTCTAATACTAAGACCACGGAGAGAGTGGGATACACAGTAATAGAAACACTCACCTTGTCAGAGGACATACTAGATACAGTCCTCTCCAAACCAAACAAATCGCCTTTCCTACATATTCTCAGAACATGAGACAAAACCACAAACTCACACCGGCACTCAAAAAGACACCACCTTTCCCAAAGTAGGTCTGTGACTATCCGGAGTGTCCTATGATGGGTGGGACATACTATATTTCCACGAAATGCACTGTGCTGTCTCAGTTCTGGTCTCCTTGGCCAACTCTGTGAAGTTGTCAAAAGTCACTGGTGAGCCACTACCTTCTTTCTCAGGAAAGGCCCCTCTTCTTAGCTTTCCTAGCATTTGGCCATCCTCACATAACTAGGTACCAAGAAAGACTGACTCTGTCCTTGGTTTACCCAAACAAGTGAGACCACTGGAACTGGGACTGGAACTGGCTGTGGTTGCCTGGCTTCCTGAATCCCAAGTTTAGAGAGTTCCATCACCAAGGAAGTTATGTGAGGTAACTTCCTTCAGGAAGTGAATGAAGTCACTGCCTTGGCAACCACTTTGTCCTAACAGTTGCTTCCAAGGGTCCCATGAGATGGAGGGTGCACCTACTTGCTGTGACATTTTCACAAGTTAGAATGGTATATCAACCATAGGCACCTGGGCACAGCTCTCCACACAGGCTTGGTTTGGTCCATCTTCTCTACATTAAGATGAAAGAGGCTGATTCAGACACATCCCTTCACCCTGACCAGGTTGTTTGCGATGGAAGTTGACTTTTCCTCCCTCAGGTCCTTCATTGCTGCCTACATCTTCTCCATGGATCATTTCTGTATTGACCTTTGAGGTTCTCAGCAGGTGGAAGATCCCCTACACTCCTGATTGTAAGACCAACTCTGTCCCTGCTTTTCTGTAAAGTTAGATTGAGGGAACAGTGTATGGTTAGGGTAATAACAGGTTCGATTTGGGTTAGGAATCATTCTGCATGATGAATAATGGCATTGGGAACCTGTGATATTTACAAGAATATACAGGTGAAATATAAGTATGAATACAGAAGTCTAGGTAAGATTTGAAGCCCAGAAGAGCATTGGGTCCTTGATTGGGATACTTAGCTTTGAAATACCTTCTGCACAGATGTCTCAGAAAAATCGATAAACAATGGCATAGGACCTTGTAAATTGGATGATTGAATGTAGAAGAAAACATCCACTTAAAAAGGGTAGTCGGTAGGATTGGAAAGATAGTCAGTAGGTTTAGGAAGAAGAGTGAGTATAGGATTTGGTCCAAAAGTTCTTTAGCAATAGGGTTTCTCGTAGAGAATGAATGTAAATGTCAGAACATGTGATGAGTCAGTCACAATGATTAACTAGGGAAAATATATAGGGAAGCAGATATCAATAGAGACATGAAGAAATCAGGCAAAGTATAAATTGATTGATAGGATTAGACATTTTCAACATGGTAGATGTTGAATATACAATCTTAGAAAAAAACAAATATTTAGCACCAATAGGATTAACATTTGAGAGCATTAGGCAATCTGGACTTGGATGTTTTTAGTAATCCATGCTCACTTTCCATTTAGGTTTTGGTACAATCATAAGTGTGAACTTTGCATTTTGTGTCCAGAATATTACTGTGATAAAGTGTATATGTAGATCAGGTGACATGAGTATTTCTTCCACCAATTCTGTGGTCAATATTTTGAAGATGTATAAATTAGTATTGGGTGTACAAATAGGTCTACCCTGTGTCTACAAATATAGATAAAATGAATGAATTGACCATACTGTGAATAAATAATATAACTGGTTCCAACTTTAAATTATGGATTGAATTGATATCTGAAAATATACAGGAAATCTTATATTGATATACATACATTCATTACAACCATTTATAGATCTAATGGTAATATTAAGGTTATGGTTTGTCATGAAGAGTGTGTGAGGTTTGCTTCAAAAGCGATTATTGAAATCTAAAATGAAAAGTAGTCTCATGAAAAGACCAGACAAAAAACATGGAGGAATACATGTGTACTGAAGCAGGAAGTGATAGAAAGTGAAACAAATGCCTATAAATTTGAAAACTTGTGAATGAAATATATATCCTATGATGTGCATAAACTGAAGAAATAGTCATGTAACATTGTTGAATAAAAATGAATGTCATAATACACATCATGTACCATAGTAATCTACTTGCATTGATGTTAAAGTGGGTCAGATACTGTCGAAAAATTAGGACTTCTATGCACCATTCACTGAATTTAGATTTCAGTACTAGGAAACAATATGTATTTGAGGTGGATGAATATTTCTGAGAATAATTTTGTGAACATTTGATTATAAATCCACATACATGAATATGAATGCATTTAGGGATTGTATAATAAGACACATATATTTTATATTCTGAAAAATCTGGAGAGTGTGTATATATATATATATATATATATATATATATATATATATATATACACACACACACACACACACACACACACAGACATTAAAAGGTAGCGATATATATGCCAATCGAAATTTATTATGAAATATATATCTTTCACAGATCCAAAAATATTCATTTTACTGAACATGGATTTATGTATTATCTTGTTCAACTAGGAAGCTCACCCGTAGTTTTAATTTTCAGTTCCAACAACGTTCAGGAGGAGTGATCTCTTTTGACAATTTGTATCTGCCAAGTCAGCCACCTCACAAAAGTGTACATGTGATACCAGGTAGGATTCTATATGTGCATACAAAAATACATGTGCTGAATAGGATACAGATAAAGGGCGACAGGAATTCACGGATTTGTTATCTTTAAAACACATGGAGAACTACTTCAATTTAATATTGACTTGATTTATAACACCTACCCTTTATCATACAAAAGGTAAGTCCAGCTATACACCATGCCTCCTCTGAACTGCTTGTATTTCTATTCTGTTTTGGTTATTTTGCTCCATCAATTTAGGATTGACACAGTCTGGCTGGGCACAATTCAGGAGCCACTTGTCAAAAGCTAACTTTATTTTTAGAACCACACACGCCAAAAAATAGCTCCTCGGGAAAAACACTCAGAGCACAACTGCCACCACCGGCTTCCCACAAGCCCTCAACCTCCCCTCTCCTCCTGCTCTTGAGGTCGATTGGCTGGGTTGTTTGAGCAGAGCCAAAAAAGTCCCCCAAAAAGCAGCTCCATAATTTGAAAGGGTGGGGAAACAGCCCAATGGGCATCACCGCAGAGGAGCCAATCAGCTAGATGTTGCTGGGGCCACTGTGAGAAAACCATCAGCTGGCAGTCTGAAAGTTTGCTTTGGCCCCTTGGGCTGTGGCTCTCAACATCTAACCCTCTCTGTTTAAACAACAAGCATGTGGCTTAGGGACCATGCCTGCCTTAGGTTGTCCAATAGTACATATGATTCTTACCCATTATCGAATGAGCTGACCTCAAGGTGTCAGCCTCCTGTCTTAGATTGGTACCATTGTAATTGGATCTTACCCGTCACTGACTACAGGTCCAGTATACATCCACACCTGTGGAGAGGTCTTTGTACCAGCGGGCGGGTGAGGCTCTTTGCCTCATCTCTGTTGGCCCCCTAATTTTAGCTGAACAACCATGACAAGCAGAAGGGAGGAAGATACACCAAGGCAATTGATGGCTCTTTTTGAAAAAATTGTACCACCGATGACATCATCAGAGAAATACCCCAACACTACCACACGTCACTGCACCAACAGATAGTTCACAATGCAGGCAGGTGAGTTCACAATGCATACAAGTGATACATAGTCCAGGCAAGTTCTGCAAGCAGTTCAGTGATGGCTATTGCAGAAGCTGTAGATTGGTTTTATCTTTGACTTCACATGCACTGGGATGAAGATAGAAATTCTGGCAACAATGCCTAAAGAAAGAATTATGTAACATTCCAAAAGGCACTAAAAGAAAACAATTTTCTTAACAATTTACATTGTCTAGAAGAGAATTATTAAATATAATGAAAAGAAAAGGTGGATCCAACATGGCGGCGGGCAGAGAGGCTGCGCTTTTAATGCACTCCCAGTGATGGGGTCATAAAGTCGCAAGGATAACTCTTTGATTCTACCAACGGAGATTCTCCTAGCAAAATTCCTCTGAAGGGAGACTGCCCGGGAGCTACAAGAATTTTTTTGAAGCATCTGTGTGACCCGGACGAGTGGGACCCTGCCACTAGACGCGGAGTTCGAGATTCACCAGCCACAGTCTGCGCACCGCGGGCACAGCTGCAGATCCGTCCACCAGCCCGCAGCCAAAGTGACTGGGTCCTGCTAGACGCCGAGACACAGCTTGGCAGGAAGAAGTCTTTAGCCAAGCCTCCACGCGCCAGGAGCTGAGGTGAACTGGGCCGGACCAGTCCCACCCCTCCCCTCGGTCAATCCGGCAAGAAGCCTGGGGCCCACCATAGCAGAGAGGTGACATCATCGGAGTTCGGCCGGTGAAATTCCTTCCCAGCAAATTCCACTTTAGCAGGTGTGTGACTCCCCATACTGATACAAGCAGCCAGGAAACTTCATTGACTTCTCAGGGGTCATGTCCGTAGGGAAGCAGAGGGGAGCCCAGAACCTAAGGCCCCCATATCACCAGTGGTGACCCCTAAGGTCTTATCCGCCAGTTTACCACAGCACTGAGGATTAAAAGGGGCACTCGGTGGGGCTGCAAGTGTAACTAGATCTCTGGAGAATCACTTCTGGGGAACAGGACCTGGCTGGCAGGCTGACAGGAGGAAGGGGGTTAAGAGCTGGAGAAGTGAAATGGCTCTGGACTGACAAGTCTGAGAGACCCCCAGAAGACGCCCTACAGGGATAGCTCTCGGCAGGTAGAGAGCAGACACTCCGCTTGGAAGGCACAGCTCCGCCTACTGGAAGAGAAGAAGGTGGATCTCTAAGACTTTAATTTTTTTGTTGTTGTTGTTGCTGTTGTTGATATTTTTTTCTCTCCTTCTTCTCTCCCTGTTCCTTTCCCCCCTTTTCCTTCTCTCTTTCTATCCCATTTCAAGTTTTATTGTTCTTTTCATTCCCCTCTAATCTATCTCTCCCTCTATCCTTTTTTTCTTTTTAAGAGCACCTTCATTCTCCTACCCCCCAACTCTCATTCCAAGCATTACATCTTTCATTGTGTGTAATTGTCTAAATGCAAATAGGTGAATGTCTCGAGGCTGTCTATAAGACTCCTAAATACCTAGCTACTACCAACACCCTGATCCAATTGCCTGGTAGTATCCACCTTCAGTGGAGCAATCTTCTAAAGTAGCCGAGACATACTAACCATTGTACCACCAGAGCACCCAACCTAAACATATAGTCCTAAGAACAAACAGCAAATCATTATATGCATACAGAACCTAGAAGCCTTATATGAATTAAATGAATCAGCTTTAAAGTACAACAAAGCCCAAAATTTTTAGGCATAATCTTCCACCACAAAAGAGAGACAACAGAGATATACAAAGCCAAAACAAATGTATAGGAGAAAGCAGTTACAAAGCAGTCAAACAGAGCTGGAAAGCAACGTGAACAATATGAAAAAACAAGGGAAAAAGGGGTTACAAACAATGCAGGACAATCTAAATATACAGGAGGACCTAGAAGAATCAGAAATATGGACAGGGAAAGAAATCAAGGCATTCCTAATTCAGATGGAACGGAATATTAGAGAAGACATGAGACAGCAAATCCAAGCATTGAAAGTATATTTTGAAGAGGAACTAACCACACAAATTAAATCCGCAAAGAATGAGCTTTATCAGGAGATAGAGGTGTTAAAAAATAATCAAGTTGTAATCATAGAAATGCAAGAAACCGTAAATCAGATTAAAAGCGCTAATGAGAATATTACAAACAGACTAGATCAAGTAGAAGTCAGAACATCAGATAATGAAGACAAAGTATATCAACTTGAAAAGAATATAGTCAACACAGAAAAGATGTGAAATCAAACATATAACACAAAACACAAGTGCACACATAATATAATACATACAACACATGACATAATATTAAAGGCCTTATGACTTTTTACAGGTGAAATCTCCATTGCAATGTCTAAAAACTCTATTGTCCAAAAATAGAACTGATCAGCAAAACATTAACCTAGTTCTGTATGAGCTAAAAAAAACAAAATAAAACTTCATGATATGAGAAAGGGGAATAATAAAATAGATTTGAAAAAAACATTCTGGTTCTGTCACAGATGTAAGAACAGCCAAACTGGAGTTCTGCATATCAGCTCTTATTGATTTGAGCCAAATCATCTTATTTTTGGTCTGTAGAAATCTCTTTAGTTAATCTCTCTGGAATCCAAATTGGCTACTGTTCTCCCTGTGGAAACACAAAAACAGACGCCGGACTCCAGACAATTACTTGGTCAGGACCTTTCCATTGTCCTGTTAGAATATCCTTCCAAAGTACCTTGGGCTTATGTACATTTTTTGGACATATATGCCTTTCTGCAGCACTAAGCCCTGATGAACCCAAATTTAAAAAGTTTAGAGTAAAAGGGTTATTTTAAGTTTACCTTTGGGGAATATATACCCCTTCCCAATTTGTTCTTTTTGCTTTAATATGTACGTTTTAATAGTTTCATGTGCTCTTTCAACTATGCCTTCTCCCTGTGGATTGTATGGGATTCCTGTTATATGAGTAATGCCAAATGATGAGCAAAATTGTTTAAAAGAAGTAGAAGTATAAGCAGGGGCATTATCTGTTTTTAACTCTTTTGGAACGCCCACAGTGGCAAAATTTTGTAAGCAATGAGCTATAACATCTTTAGTTTTTTTCTCCAGCAAGAATGGAGCCCATCAAAAATCCAGAAGAAGTATCAACTGTAACATGCAAATATTTTAATTTTCCAAATTCTGGCAAGTTTCTGACATTCATCTGCCAAATATGGTTAGGTATCAATCCTCTAGGATTGACTCCAAGATTAACTTGTGGTAAAAAGGTCACACAATTTTGACATTGTTTTATTATTTGTCTAGCTTGTTCCTTAGTTACTTTGAAACGCTTTTGTAAAGTATTAGCATTGACATGAAACTTTTTATGAAAATTTGTAGCTTCTTCTAGTGTATAGAAAATATGTATGAATGTCATGTGTTGTTTTATCTGCTAAATAATTGCCCAAACTAAGGGCTCCAGGCAATCCTGTATGTGTCCTGAAATATCCTATAAAAAACGGATCTTTTCTGTCCCAGATTAGACTTTGTATAGTCGAAAGCAAAGAGAAAATAGTAGAGGAAGGGGAAATCCTTCTACCATCTTCAAGTGATACTATAGCACTAACTATATACTGATTATCGGAAAATAAATTAATTACAGATGCTTTAAGCATCACAAAAGCTTGTAATACTGCATTAAGCTCTACATTTTGAGCTAATTGTTTGGGTACTAAAAATGTAAAAGTTTGATCAGGTGTAAATATTACTGGTGTACCATTATTTGACCCATCAGTGAATATATTTGTAGCATTTATAATAGGTGTTTTTCTTGTCATTTTTGGAAAAATTACATGATGTGATGACCAAAAAGACAATAAAGGATTAGATGGTAAATGGTTATCAAATGAAACATTAGATTTGCACATGATTATTGCCCAAGAATTTAACTAATTATCTAAATCATCAATTTGATTCATAGTATATGGAGTAATAATTTTATCTTCTTGGGTTGTATTATAGTTATAGTAGAAATATTCAAGTAAAAGAGAAGGTCTCTCGAGCTAGTCAGACAGAGATAAAAATTCAATTAAAAGAGAAGGTCTCTCTAGCTAGTTAGACAGAGGAAAAAATCAAGTGATTGATCCTGATAATGTGTCTGAATCAGCCTCTTGGACCTGTGTGAGGTTGTGGCTTAGATTCTCATCACCTGATGGATCATTCCGTGTGTGAATCCATACCCAAAATGGCCAAAAGAGCAGTCCCTGTGGATGAAGTCTCTTGCCTTCCTTTGTAAGTCTACTGAACTCCATCAAGTGAGAATACGCATCCTTTGTGTCAAATGAGTTCTTCAAAGCCCTGGAGAGTCTAGCACATAGGTTCTTGGGTTTTCTCATGACTCCAATTCACATAAAAATATCTATACCTGACAGTCAGTAGGCCTCAAATTGGAGAAGCAGAGGTGTATTAAGGGCAGGCCTATTTGATCACACCTGGTTCACAGGAAGGGTGTCCAGGCCACCATGACTTTAGGCAATGAAGGGCAAGAAAGCTTATTTTGGACACTGTCTTGGACTTCGCCACTCATGGAAACCTCCAGACAGAGCGTAGTATGAGAGTGTATATATGGAAGAAAATGAGGACCATGTGGGAGTGTTTTGGTTTTAATTGTGGTCATTTGTGTGGTAGTTGGAAGATATGACTGGGTATACCTGGGCTGAACTCTGGTGTGATTCCCCTTAGAGACTGAGTTCTAGAGCTGACTTAGAGAAGTGTTATCATGAAATATGTTGGGATTTTAGTTGGTCACGCATGAGAGTCGCCCTTGGAAACCGAGATCTAGGCCCAGGTTTGCTTTCCACAGAGCACTGGGAATCTAATCCAGGATATCCCATGGTTATATTCTGAAAGACATGGCAGCCATAGTTGAGAGTCAAAACACACATGTACCTCACATTGTAGACAGCAATAGGTCTGGCTTCCTGTGAAATTTTGGCCACTCTTTGGAAGCCTTGTCTGTGAGATTTCTCCAGAGCTTTCATTGAAATGAGCTTCCTCACCATTTAATTGTTCCTGAATGAAGTTAAACACACAGTGCCTCCAACATCATTCTTGTAAAATGGCTAGATAAATACCATGAAATTTTTGAAATTCCCATGACCATGAAAATGGTGTAGAAAAGAGATGCCAGTAAGTTGGAGCCTGATGTGAAATGGGCCTAGAAAAGTCGTGTGCAGTTGTGTGATAAAATATCTGTGGTGGGGCAATGTGGATCTGCCATTGGCTTCCAAATGGCTTGTGACTGACATGGTGCACCCAGCAGACCCTTCTATGTAAAGGCATCTTGTTATGTGGAGAGTTTTCAGGGCAATGTTCAGAATCAGATTGCTATGGTTAAGGATGCAAGCTATGTGGGATTGAAGCTTGGTTGGTTCATTATCATGCAGAACCTGACACACCACACGTGACAGAACTCCCTTTAGCACTGTGTCCCAGTTTAACTCCTTGTATTTTGTGAAGCAAATACCAAACTCACATTGCAGCAGCAAGAAACACATCGACAAGTGGAGGATGGCCAGATGGCTTTACAGTCCACACGGAAAGAGTTTGCCCGCAGTGGCCACAGTTTACCTACAAAGAGAGAATTCAGCACTGCTGCCTCATGTTCATTAGAAAATAAGAAACCATGTCCTCCAGGTCACTTAGATACATACCTAGCTTTGATGGTCTCTCTACAAAAAAAGCTAAAACTCCTGACAACAACAAATATTTCAAGTGCCCAAACTCAGAGGCAGTTTCACCAGAAGTCTTTAGTCCAGAAGAGCTCCATTTTTGTGGAGTATTTACCTGTCCCTTACTTTTGGAAACTCCTCTACCACCTTCAAGGTTGTGAACTCTTGAGCATATTACATTCCAGATATGTATTCACAGATTTTCTAACTCGTCCACTCTAATTGTATTTTACTTGGAGTGAAGGTAAAGTCAAGGCATTGTTCTGGATTAGAGTGGGAAGATTTTTGTGAAGCACATATTTACATACACATTGGATTCATTTTCCTATTTTCAATTCAAAATGCTGAATGCCTGACACTAACGCATACCCTACTAGACTCTGACTACTAATTCTAATATGATGGAGAAAAATAACCCAAACCGAATAGAAATACAAGCAGTTTAGACGAGACATAGTGTATTGCTGGACTTGCCTTTTGCATTATACAGGGTAGGACTTATAAATCTAGTCAATATTTTGTTGAAATAGTTCTCCATGTGTTTTTAAAGTTAACAAATAGATGAATTCCTCTCTGCCTTTCTCTGTAGCCAATTCAGCACATGTTATTTCATATGCACATATTGAATCATACCTGTTATCACATGTACATTCTTGTGAGGTGGCTGACTTTGCAGATACAAATTGGGAGAAGAGATCACTCCACCTAAACACAGTTGGAACTGAAAATTCAACCTATGGGTGAGCTTCGTAGATGAACAACATGATAAATAAAATCATGTTCAGTATAATGAATATTTTTGGATCAGTGGATGATATACATTTCATGATGAATTTCGATTTCCATATATATTGCTACTTTTTAATGTCTGTGTGTGTGTGTGTGTGTGTGTGTGTGTGTGTGTGTGTACACTCTCCAAGTTTTTCATAATATGAAATATATGGGTCTCAATGTACACTCCCTAAATTTATTCGTATTCATGTATGTGGATTTATAATCAAATATTCAAAAGATTATTCTCAGAAATATTCATCCACCTGAAATACATATTTGTTTCCTAGAAATAAAAACTAACTTCTGTGAATGGTGCATACGGATCCTAATATTTCTACAGTAACTGACCCAGTTTAACACCAATGCAAGTAGATAATTATGGAACGTGATGTGTATTTTGATGTTCATTTTTAGTCAACACTTGTACATTACTATTTCTTCAGTTTATGCACATCATAAGATATATATTTCATACACAAGTTAGCAAATTTATTGGCATTTGTTTCACTTTCAATAACTTCATTCTTCAGAACACATGTATTCCTCCATGTTTTTTAACAAGACTTCTTTCTAAACACATTATTTTCGATTTCCATAATCACTTTTGAAGCATAACTCACACACTCTTCATGATGAAATATCACCTTAATATTACCATTAGAAGTATAATTGGTTGGAATGAATGATTTTATATCAACATTAGATTTTCTGTATATTTTCAGATATCAACTCAATCCATTATTTAAAGCGGACCAATTATATTATTTATTCACAGTATGGTCTATTCTTGCATTATCTCTATATTCTTAGACAGATACTACACCACTTTCTACCCCCAATACTCATTTATACGTCTTCAAAATATTGTTCCCAGAAATGGTGGAAGAAATACTCATGTCACCTGATCTACATATACATTTTATCACAGTAATATTCTGGAAAATAAAGCAAAGGTCACACTTATGATTGTACCAAAGTCTAAATTTAAAGTGAGCATGGATTTCTAAAAACATCCATGTCCAGATTGCCTAATTCTCTCAAATGTCAATCCAATTGTTGACTACATATTTGTTTCTTTCTAAGATTATATATTCAAACTCAACCCTGTTGAAAATGTCTAATCCTTTCACTCACTTTACTTTGCCTAATATCCTAATGTCTCTATTGATATCGGCTTTCCTTCATAAATTCCCAGTTCATCATTTTGACTGTTCATTTGTGCTGACATTTACATTCACTCTCTACCTGAAACCCAATTGCTAAATAACTTTTGGTCCAAATCCTATACTCACTCTTCTTTCTGAATCTACCAACTATCTCCCAAATCCTACTGACTATCCTTTTTTGAATGGATGTTCTCTTCGACATTCAATCATTCAAGGTACAAGGTCCGATGCCATTGTGTATTGATTTATCTGAGACATCTGTGCAGGACATAATTCAAAGCTAAGTCTCCCAATCAAGGGCCCAATCCGTTTCTGGGCTTCAAATATTACTTAGATTTCTGTTTTCATACATATATTTCACCTCTATATTTTTATAAATATCACAGATTTCCAATACCATTATTCATCCAGCAAAATGATTCCTAACCCAAATCGAACATGTAATTAACCCAAACCATATACTATTCCCTCATTCTAACTTTATAAAAGAGCAGAGAAAGTGTTGGTCTTACAATATAGGAATGTAGGGGATATACCACCTGCTGAAAACCTCAAAGGTCCATGCAGAAATAATCCCTGGAGAAGATGTAGGCAGCTATTAAGGACCTGAGAGAGCAAAAGTCATCTTCCATGGAAAACATCCCTGTCTGGAGAGGGGTTGTGTCTGACTGAGTGTCTCTGTTCCTAATGTACAGAAGATGGACCAATCCAGGCCTGTGTGCAGAGCTGTTCACGGGTGCCTATGGGTGATATAGTATTCTAACTGGTGAGAGGGTCACGGGAAATAGGGGCAGCATCTATCTCATGGGACCCTTGGAAGCAACTGTTAGGAAAAAGTGGTTGCAAAGGCAGTGACCTCATTCAGTTCCTGAGGGAAGTGACCTCATCTCTATTCCTTGGTGATGGAACTCTCTGAACTTGCGATCCAGGATTCCAGGCACCCAGAGCCAGTCCTAGTCCCAGTCCCAGTGGGCTCATTTGTTTGGATTTTGTAAGGACAGAGTCAGTCTTTCTTGGTATCTATTGATGTGAAGATGGCCAAATGCCAGGAAAGCTTTGAAGACTGGCCTTTCCAGAGAAAGCAAGTAGTGGCTCACCACGGGCTCCTGACAATTTCACAGAGTTGGCCAAAGAGACCAGATCTGAGACAGGACAGGCCATTTTGGAGGTACATAGTAAGGCTCACCAGTGAGAGTACACTCCGAATAGTCACAGACCTACTTGGGGGAAGGCGTTGCCTTTGTGGTTTTTGTTGTGTGTTTGTGGTTTTATCTCATGTTCTGAGAAAAGGTAAGAAAGGCGGTTTGTTTGGTTTGGAGTGAACTGTTTCTAGTAAGTCGTTTGACAAGGCAAGTGTTTCTATGTCTGTGTATCCCAATGTGTCTGTTTTTGCAGACATTAGAAAAGAGAATGCATCAATGGATGTGTCCTGTCTAGTAGAAAGCTTCCCAGCATCAATCCTGCCCAATTTATGAATGGATTGTGGCTTGCATTATCGAAGGGCAACACCTACAAACTTCCTAAGTTCCCATTTTCTTCCTGAATTCTGGCTACACTCAAGAATAGGCTCATGGTTTTGTGTCCAAGATATTTACCACCTCCAAGCTCTGTGATATGGCCATGTACTGGATAGCTGAAGGGAATGGCGAGCATCTCAGAAAACTCAGATATCAGTGTGACCAGTAAAGTCTCAGTGGAGGAACCCCGCTATGGGCCTTTTGCTTACCTAGTGTTCTTTTGCCCTGAATGTCAGGAAGGGCTTTGCCTCACGCCACCCCTTTCTGAAGCCTGAAGAAACCAGTTTTCAAATGGAAATGAGTGGGCATCACCTGTGGCTCTTTGCTTAACTGCTTTGGAAAGGGATGTGTCTGAATCAGTCTCTTGGCCCTGTGTGAGGCTGTGGCTTAGATTACCAACACCTGATGGATGTAAAGAAAGATCCCATGTGTGCATACAAAATCAAAATGGCAAAAATTCGCAGTCATTGTAGATGAAGTCTCTCGCCTTTCTCTGTAAAGTTCCTGACCTCCATCAAGGGGAATAGGGATCCTTTGGGTCAAATGAATTCTTCAAAACCATGCAGAGGCAAATCCATAAGTGCTTCGGTTTTTTCTTGACTCCATTTCACATAAAGAATCTAAACGCCAAAGTCAGAAGGCCTCAAATTGGAGAAGTGGAAAAGTATTAATGGCAGACTTATTTGATCACTCCTGGTTCACAAGAAGGGTGTCCAGGCCACCGTGACTTTAGTCACACACACACACACACACACACACACACACACACACACACACACACATATATATATATATATATATATATATATATATATATATATATATACACTCTCCAGATTTTTCAAAATATGAAATATGTGTCTTATTTTACACTCACGAAATTCATTCATATTCATATACGTAAATTTATAATCAACTTTCCAAAGATTATTCTTAGAAATATTCATTAACCATAAAAACATATTTCTTTCCTATACTGAAAAGTAACTTGAGTGAATGGTGAACACAAATCCTAATATTTCTACAGTACCTGACCCAGTTTAACATCAATGCAAGTAGATTCCAATCGGACATAATGTGTATTTTGACGTTCATTTTTATTCAACACTGGTAGATTACTATTTCTTCAATTTATGCACATCATAGGATATATATTTCATCCACAAGTTAGAAAATTAATAGGCATTTGTTTCACTATCAATCATTTTCTGCTTCAGAGCACATGCATTCCTCCATGTTTCTCGACTGGTCTTTTCATGAGAAAAGGGATGGACAAGGCAAGGTAAGGCAACTAAGATAGCACCGAAGACACGGAAACAGTCCTATTTGGTTGCAACCGGATTTAGAGGGCATTGCTTCTGTTGTAATCATTTAATCCCCTGCACCCCAAGTTTAAATTGTTTCAGAATTTTGTACCCAACATGGATGGGAGGGGCTCAGAAGTTCACAATCTGCAGAAGTTTATAAAAAGCAGTTTTTGTTTCTGTTTTTTTTTTTCTCTGTTCTGGGCAAGTTAACATTTTAAGGATACCGGGAATGGGGCAGAGCTATTTTCTTCTCTTTTTTTTTTTCTCTCAGCCAGATGTTACCATGGAGCCCAGTTGGTAACTTCTTTATCTTAGAAATGTAGCCATCTCTGTGAAGCCCCAGCTCAAGGCCAGAGGCCTTGTTTACATATTGCCAGCATTATGACTGACTCTTTCCAAACACATTATTTTCGATTTCCATAATCACTTTTGTAGCAAAACTAACATATCTTCATGATAAACCGTAACCCTAATATTAATATTAGATGTATCATTGGTTGGAATGAATGATTGTATATCAATATAAGATTTCTTATATATTTTCAGATATCTATTCAATCCGTTATTTAATGTGGAACCAGTTATATTATTTATTCACTTATGGTCTATTCATGCATTATCTGTATATTCAATGACACAGTGTACACCTCTTTGTACCCCCAATACCCATTTATATGTCTTCAAAATATTGCTCCCAGAAATGGTGGAAGAAACACTCATGTCACCACATCTACATATACATTTTATCACAGTAGTATTCTGGAGACAAATGTAAAGGTCACACTTTTGATTGTACCAAAGCCTAAATGGAAAGTGAGCATAGATTACAAAAAACATCCATGTCAAAGTTGCCTAATGCTCTCAAATGACAATCCTATTGGTGACTACATATTTGTTTCTTCTTAAGATTATATATTCTAACTCAATTCTGTTGAAAATGTCTAATCGTATCACGCACTTTATACTTTGCCTGATTTCGTAATGTCTTTATTGATATCTGCTTTCCTACATATTTTTCCCACTTCATTATTGTGACTGTTCACATGTGCTGACATTTACATTCACTCTCTAACCGAACCCCTATTGCTAAAGATATTGTTTTCCAAATCCTATACTCACTCTTCTTCCTAAACCTACCGACTATCTTCTTAATCTTACCGACTATCCGTTTATGACTGGATTTTCTCTTCTACATTCAAACATCCAAGTAATGTTCCTGCAAGTGTCGGTGGAAGAGATCACCAAGATAGTGTCTCATGCAACAGCAAGGGGTTAATTGGGGGTCCAGCAAGCTGGGGCTCAGAGCTCACATGAAAAGAGCAGAGAGAACTGAGAACAGCTTAAGCAGAGCTTATATACTTTCCTTGGAGAGGGCAGGGATGGAAATTTATTGATGGGTCAGACCGAGTGGGTGGTTAGTGTGAAACTGGGTGAGGGAATACATTCTGCAATTTGGCAGTTGGGGACAGCACAATCTGGGAACAAGATTACAAACAGTTCTCAATATTTCAACAGTGTTTTGTTAAGCATACAGAAAAACAGGAAGTTACAAGTACCTTTTTTATTAACCTTTCATTCCCCACTTCTTCTTCTTGCTACTTTTAATCATAAAAGTGATTATTGGGACGTGTCACATTCTATGTCTGCTAGTGGGGTATTACCATATGTTTAACTTATCCAATTTGAGCTTGGAGAAAAGAAATTACATGGTTGAGCAAACAGGGTTTTATAGTTAGCAATAATATGAGGATTATTATTGGACAGGCCAGGGTTGATAAAAGCGTAGATAAGCAGGGGGACTGTGTGAACCAAGACTCAAACCACCCTTTTTGGGCCTCTCTCTCTCGTTGATGCTTTTCAAGGCATCCTTTTATTTTACTCAAAGGTTTTTTTTTACAACCTCAGTATGGTGGGCATCAAAACAACATTCTTACATCAATGCAGCACAAAGGCCCCCTTCTCTCATGAAGAGGAGGTCCAACTCTCAACTGGAGTGTAAAACAACTTCAGAGAGACATGTAAAAGATTCCTGCAAAGCTGTGATGGAGGTTTCTATTATCTTTAAGTTTTGGTCTCTTGCTGCTTCTATTTGGGTCATTTGTTGTGTACCATGGAGCAGGGCAGTGGTTCCTGTGACTACCACTGCCGCAACTCCAATTCCTAATATGATGGCTAAAGTGAGGGATATATGTTCCCAGTGGAACCGGGTTGTATGCCCCCATGTTTGAACTTCAAATGAACCTGGGTCATTATAGAGCAATCTGGGAGACATCTTCACCATTACACAATTAATCACATCTGTTGACCATTTCATGAAAACATGAACAATGTTTAAGTATATAGAATTATACTGTTGTAGGGACGGACAAGGCACGGCACTTAAGATAGCACCAAAGACAGGGAAACAGTCCTATTTGGTTGCAACCGGATTCAGAGGGCATTGCTTCTGTTGTAATCAATTAACATCCTGAACCCCAAGTTTAGGTAGTTTCAGAATTTTGTACCCAACATGAAAGAGAAGGGACTCAGAAGTTCACAGTCTGCAGAAATTCACAAAAAGAAGCTTTTTTTTCTGTTTTTTCCTTTATTGTGGGCAAGTTAACTTTTCAAGGACACCTGGGAGGCAGAGAGCTTTTTTTTTCCTTTTCTTTTATCCCCCTGCCAACTGTTACCATGGAGCCCAGTTTGGAAATTTTTATCTTAGAAATGTAGCCATCTCTGTGAAGCCCCAGCTCAAGGCCAGAGGCCTTGTTAACATATTCTGTGAAAAACTATTAAGGGGGTGTCTAGCTTAGGAGTGCTGATTTTTCCAGCCAGTAGCCAAGTAGAAAAGGGCAACAGAAAAAGAGGAAGTTAATCTACACTGAACTCATTTATAGAGACTCTTTTGCTGAAAGTCCTAAAGTCAGCCATGGTGAAGACTTCTGGAGAAGTTCAGTGAAGATTTTTCTGTGGGCCTGGTACAGAGGGGGAAGACGGGGAAGGCGGGGGGTGAGAGCAGCTCCGTGGATCTGAGAATAAGGAAGGAGAGATGTAAAGGAATAATGGGCAAGGGGTTTGGGATTTTCCTAGCAACATAAATTGAGCAGTAGAATCGGTAGAGCAGAAAGGAAGACGGGAGTGAGTATCCCAAAAAGCCTGTGAGGGACTTTAAATTCTTAGTAACCTGTTTTCAGTGATGACAAAGCAACTTTAAAGGCCATTTTCATTACATCTTCGATAGGTGTCTGAGGGCTCTCCTAAGCTGGTTTGAGCTTTGGGTTAAGTGGTAAGAGGACCTGGTGGGACCCGGTGTGGGCACTGACAAGAAAAGAGAGAAGTGAGTGGATGGATGGGTACCTCAGTACCTGCTACCTCAGCAAGAGGGCAATGCTCTGAGAACCGGCGGAGGTTTCGGTTTTTGATCTAGTAATTGGAGAAGAGAAATCAGGTTTGCTGAGGTGGGACTGACAGCAGAGAGTCTGGAGCAGAAGGCTGAGTTTGAGGAACTATTGGAGAAGCATAGTTCAGGATGTGAGCGAAAGAGGAAAAAGGCCTTCACATAGGGGAATTTCCTTTCACCCTTTTGAGCACTTGCAGAAGTTAAAAAGGTCACACAGAATTTGAGGATCTAGAGACTCCTCTGTTGGCCATCAGTTTGGGTTTTCTAAGTGGTAATATGGCCAATGCTGTGTACTGAATTTGATGAGGATTTTGGGTTCCACCAGGCAGCCCCTGTATGCTCAAATCCCCATGACTTACAGAAGAAGTCGGCTTTTCCCCCACACAGCCGTGGCGGTTTGTGGCTTTGATAGTCTGCCGGGCAAACATACTAATATAGGCTAGCCAACCTGCATCTGGCTTGCCTGTCCCTACAACCATAATGTTTGTTTCCATTATCTATGGTACGGAAAGGATTTAATGGAATTTTAGTGAGATCCTCTTCATCAGGGTATCCTAATAGGAAAGACCTATAGCCAGCTGACAAATGTCTGGGTGGAGAGATGGCCACCAGGTCCCTAAGGGGGCTGTATGCAAGATAGACCATACTTCTTGTCTAGTAGTATTTGTGATCAGCCATCGCTGCTGAAGCAACTGATGAGCGTTAGGACTACGGGTGGCCAAGGAGAGAGTCTATAGCCTTACCCACGTGGCGAATATGCAATTTGAAAGGGTTAACAGTCTTTTCCAGTTTTCAGTCAGAGTCTGGACATGGCACAGGCTTGAGATGAGAGGCATGGATCCGGGAAGTGATTCCCTCTACTTTTACTGCTGTAGGTGTTATAAGTAGCACCTGGAATGGTCCTTTCCAGCGGGGTTCCAGGGATGACACCTGATGTCATCTTATGTAGAGGAAGTCTCTTTCTTGATATCAATGTGGATTCCCCTCGTCCCCAGGTTGGAAGGCAGTGGCCAGCTGTTTCCACAGGTATAGCTGAGTTCTTACAAGAGATTTAAGTATGTCAAGCAAGGGTGTGTGGAAGGGATCCTTAGGTCTTAGAGTCGGGGTTAGGTCTCTTAGTGTAGGAAGGGCCCCATAGAGAATTTCATAGGGGGTGAGGTTACACAAAGAAAGAAAGGGAGTATTTCTTGCATGAAACAGTGCATAAGGCAGAATCATAGTCTAATCTTTTATGCCGGTCTCTAAGCTTAATTTGGTTAAGGTCTCTTTAATGGTTCTATTTATTTTTTTTAAGTGTCCTGAGCTCTGGTGTCTATAAGCACAATGTAACTTCCAATTAATCCCCAGGGTCCTGGCTAACCCCTGATTTACCTGGCCCATGAAGGCTGTTCAATTATCAGACCATATTAAATTAGGCAGGACGTGTCTTTGATAAATATCTTTCAGGATCTTCTTGACCACAATTTGTGCCGGTTTTCTTTTCTTTTTTTTTTTTTTTTTTTTTTGGTGGGAAAGGCTTCAATCCATCCTGAAAATGTATCTACAAAGACTAGGAGATATTTAAGTCCATACCTTGCTGGCTTAATTTCAGTAACGTCCACTTCCCAGAATTGTCCTGGTCTGGTTCCTCATAGGTGCTTTCCTGCAGGAAGCTTGGAAGGGTAAGCATTAACCAATTGACAGAACTGACAGGCTTTTGTTACCCATTCAATTATTTCCTTTCACTGTGAGTGAATTAGTCTAAAACTCTGTTCTTGATCCTACAGTAATGCTGGCAGTTTTTTTGAACCAAGTTGATTGAGTTGATGTACATTTTTAATGTAGTGTAGGGCTTTCTGAAATTGCAGGCTGGGCTCAGTGAAGTTGAGGAGTTCAGTGTCAGTGTTCTTAGATGTTATCAAAAGCTTGCTGGTGCTCAAGGGTCCATTGGAATTGGGCATTCTCATTTAACAGCGGGTATAAAGGAGCAGCTAAGAACACAAACCAAGGTCCATAACCTGCTAAAGCCAGCAGTCCCAAGAAACTCTCTATGTTGTCTCCTGTTAAATGGGGGTGGTATCTGCACAACAGTTTGTTTTCTGGGCTCAGTGAGCCATCATTTACCGCGCCTAAGGAAATACCCCAGGAAGATTACTTCTTGCTTGCAAATTTGGGCCTTTTTGTCCAAAGCTCTCTACCCAAGTTGAGCAAGCTCAGATAATAGTGCTTGGGTCTCAGACTCACAGTTTTCTTTGGTGTTGGCTGCCAGTAGCTGGACATCCACATATTGAAGCAGAATGACTTCGGGGTGCGTAGTTCTGAAGTTGTAGAGATGTCTGTGAAGGGCTTCATCAAAGAGAGTGGGGGAGTTTTTGAACCCCTGTGGAAGTCTAGTCCAAGTTAGTTGACAAGACGTTCCGGTTTCTGGGTCTACCTACTCGAAAGCAAACAGCAACTGACTATCTTTATGCAGAGGCAAGCAAAAGAAAGCATCTTTTAAGTACAGAACAGTATAGCATTTTCACTCGGCCACAGCAAAGAGGTTATTGGGGGTCCAGCATGCTGGGGCTCAGAGCTCACTTGATTAGAGCAGAGAGCCCTGAGAACAGCTTTAACAGAGCTTATATACTTTTCTTGGAGAGGGCAGAATGGGAAATTTATTGATGGGTCAGGGCGAGTGTGCGGTTTGCATGCACCCGGGTGAAGGAGTATATTCTGCAGTTTGGCAGTTGGGGACAGCACATCCTGGGAACAAAATTAGCAAACAGTTCTCAAGATTTCAACAGTGGTTTGTTAAGCATACAGAAAAACAGGAAGTGACAAGTGCCTATTAACCTTTCACCAAAGCAAAATGGAAAGTGAGCATTGATTACTAAAAGCAACCATGTCCAGGTTGCCTAATGCTCTCAAATGTCAATCCTATTGGAGGCAACATATTTCTTTCTTCCTAAGATTATATATTCAACCTCAACCATGTTGAAAATGTCTAACAATATTACATTATACTTTGCCTGATTTCCTAATGTCTCTATTGATATCTGCTTTCCTACATATTTTCCCCAGTTCATCATTGTGACTGACTCTTCATATGTGCTCATATTTATGTTCACTCTCTACCCAAAACCCTATTGCTAATGAAACTTTCGTTCAAATCCTATATTCACTCTTTTTTCTAAACCTACTGACAACCTTCCTAATCCTGCCGACTATTCCTTTTTGACTGGATGTTCTCTAGGACATTTAATCATCCAAGGTACAAGGTCCTTTGCCATTGCACATCGATTTATCTGAGATATCTGTTCAGAACATAATTCAAAGCAAAGTATCTCACTAAAGGGCCCATTGCCCTTCAGGGCTTCAAATCGTACCTAGATTTCAGGTTTCATACTTATATTTCACCTATATATTCTTGTGAATATCGCAGGTTCCCAATACCATTATTCATCCCGCAGAATGTTTCCTAACCCAAATAGAATATGTTATTAACCCTAACCATACACTGTTCCCTCAATCTAACTTCACAAAAGAGCAGGGACAGAGTTGGTCTTACAATACAGGAATGTAGGGGATCTTTCACCTGCTGAGAACCTCAAAGTTTGATGAGAAATGATCCCTAGAGAAGATGTAGCAGCTATGAAGGACCTGAGAGAGCAAAAGTCATCTTCCATGCCAAACCACCTGTTCAGGATGAAGTGATGTGTCTGAATTAGCCTCTCTCCTACTGATATAAACAAGATGGACCAAACCAACCCTGTGTGGAGAGCTTCTCCTTGGTGTCTACGGTTGATATACCATTCTAACTTCTGAAAGTGTCACAGGAAGTTTGGGCAGCCTCCATCTCAAGGGACCCTTGGAAACAAGTGTTAGGACAAAGTGGCTGCCAAGGCAGTGACCTCATTCCCTTCCTGTTGGAATTGACCTACCTCGCTTCTTTGGTGATGTAACTCTCTGAACTTGGGATCCAGGAAGCCAGGCACACAGAGCCAGTCCCAGTCCCATTCCCAGTGGACTTACTTGTTTGGATTTACCAAGGAGAGAGTCTGTCTCTCTTGGTACCTAATGGTTTGAGGATGACAAAATGCAAGTAGAGCTCTGAAGATGGGCCATTAATGAGAAAGCAGGTAGTGGTCAGCACAGGCTCCATACAACTTCACAGAGATGGACAAGAAGACCAGACCTGAGACAGGACAGGCCATTTTGGGGGAACATAGTATGGACCACCAGTCAGAGGACACTCTGGATAGTCACAGACTTACATGGGGGAAGGAGGTGACTTTTTGATTGTGGGTGTGAGTTTGGGGTTTTGTCTCATGTTCTGAGAATAGGTAGGAAAGGTGGTTTGTTTGGTTTAGAGTGGACTGTTTCTAGAAAGTCCTTTGACAAGGCGACTGTGTCTGTGTCTGTGTATCCCACTGTGTCCTTGGTTGTACATATTAGAAAGCAGAATAGATCAATGGATGTATCCTGTCTAGTAGAAAGCTTCCCAGAATTCATCCTGCCCATTTTAGGAAAGGACTGTTGGTTGCTTTTCGATGGGCAACACCTACTATCTTCCTAAGTTCCTGTTTTCTTCCTGAATTCTGGCCACTCTCCAGAATAGGCTCATGTTTCTTTGTCCAAGATATGTACCACATCCAAGCTCTGTGACATGGCCATGTACTGGATAGCTGAAGGGAATTGCAAGCATCTCACAAAACTCAGAAATCATTGTGACTAGTAAAGTCTCAGTGGAGAAACCCTGCATTGGGATTTGCTGACTTATTGTTCTGTTACCCTGAAGTCAGGAAGGTCTTTGCCTCAGGCCACCCCTTTGTGAATTTTGAAGAAAAAAGTTTTCAAATGGAAGTGAATGGGCATCACCTGTGGCTCTTTGCTTAACTGCTTTGGAAAAGTATGTGTCTGAATCAGCCTTGTGGCTCTGTGTGAGGCTGTGGCTTAGATTATCAGCTCCTGATGGATCTAAAGAAAGATGCAATGTGTGCATCCAAAACCAAAATGGCAAAAAGATCAGTCATTGTGGATGAAGTCTCTCGCCTTCCTCTGTAAGTTTCCTGACTTCCACCAAGTGAGAATAGGGATCATTTGGGTCAAATAAGTTCTTTCAAGCGCTGCAAAGTTGCTTTTGTTTCCTAATTACTCCAAATCACATAAGGAATCTAAACCTGACAGTCAGTAGGCCTCAAATTGGAGAAGCAGAGCAGTATTAAAGGAAGAACTATGTGATCAATCCTAGTTCACAGGAAGGGTGTTCAGGCCACCCTGAGGTTAGGCAAATGAGGGGCAAGGGAGCTTATTTTGGACACTCTCTTGGGCTGCGCCATTCATGAAAACCTCTAGCCAAAGGGTATAATGAGTGTATATATGTAAGAAGTTGAGTGCCATGTGAGAGTGATTTGGTTTTAATTGTGGTCATTTGTGTGGCAGTTGGAAGAGATGACTGGGTCCACCTGGTTTTGAACACTGGTGTGATTCTCCTCAGAGACTGAGTTCTGAAACTGACCTCAGAGAAGTAATTGCTTTGGAAAGAGATGTGTCTTAATCAGGCTCTTGGCCCTGTGTGAGGCTGTGGCTTAGATTATCAGCAACAGACGGATCAAAAAAATGATCCCATGTGTGCATCCAAAACCAATATAGCCAAAAGAGCAGTCATTGTGAATGAAGTCTCTCACCTTCCACTGTAAGGTTCTGAAAGAATAAAAGAAATTGAAATCGAAATGTAATGAACCAGGTTTTGTAAAGTTTCCAAGTTGCACTCAGAACCTGAAATTCCTGTGGCAGTTAAGACAATTCCTGGAACTGCCCATTAGATGTGTGTTGAAATCTTCCCTGACCACCTAGTTACTTAACAACCCCTTCCCAGAAGCCGTGCATCTCACCACGTATACATCTCTTGGCTTCAACCAATCAGTTTAAATGTATACCCCTTCTGAGGGCTGACCAATCACCCCCTGCCCCAACTTTTCCCGCCAATGAATGTGCTAATCATGTTTTAGAGTTGTTATTTCATTTTCCCGTGGTACATGATGATTTCCTAAAGGAGGCTATGATGTAGGTAAAGTCCCTGAGCTCTCTAAAGAATGTATATAAACTCTGCTCAAGTTGTTCTCGGGGCTCTTTGTTCTTTGCTCCTCTGAAGGGAGCTCTGAGGCCTAGCATTCTGGACCCCCAATAAACCCTTTGCTGATGCATGAGAAATCCTCTTTGTTGTCTTTTCCTTTGATGTTCGCAGCACCTTTTCATCTGGAGGCCCCAGGTGAGATATCCGGGAGCGGTGAATGGAAGACCTCAAGGGAGTCCTCTCGGGGTAAGTAAGGTGCCTCTTTCTGGTTTCAGGTTTCAGGCTAGGGCGTGGCAAAGTGGCTGTTGGTGAAGAGCATTAGCTCTCTCCTATGGTGTGACAGACGTGTCACAGAGCCAAGATCACGTCCCTGAGGGACACTCCGGAGGACTAGGGAATTCAAGGAATAGTAGTTTCCTCAACTCGGTTATGTTTTGCTTCAGGATTTGATTTGCCAGCCCATCAGGTTTTGCCGGTAACTCAGTTTTGGTCATTGTTCTGAACTCATGTTGAGTTTACTGTCTGTTTTTATTGTCTAACCCATCAATATTTTCCAGTTACTCAGTTCAAATCTTTGTCTTGGACTCATGTTAAACGTTTACTGTTTGTCTTTGTGTTGTGTTTGTGTCTTCAATTTCCCTGTTTGAGTAACTCCCATTATGGGACAAAGCACTTCCTCTTCTCTGTCCCTGACCCTTGATCATTGGACTGATGTCCGCTCAAGGGCCCAGAATCTTTCTTTTTCAGTAAAACACCGTACCTGGCAGACTCTCTGTGCTTCAGAATGGCCCATCCTCGAATTCAGATGGCCCCAGAAGAATCCTTCCACTTTCCTCTAATCCGAAAATTCAGAGATATTGTCATTCAGCCGGGGCCACGTGGCCACCCAGATCAACAGCCATATACTCCTTCCCCAACATTCCTATCATTCAAACTTTCCGCTCCTCTCCCTCTTCCTTCCATTCTCCCTGAGTCACAAGACTGGACACTCCACCCCCTCCTTATTGTCTACTCTCCCTCCCCAACCCCCAACACAGTTCCTGATGATCCTCCCACCGCTGACTCAGCCTCTCCACTGCTAGAGGCAATTGGGCCAGACCCAAGCCCTCCAGGGGACTTCCCCACAGCAGCAGCAACCCCTCCTCCCCTGGAGGAAGATGGGCAACCTAAAAGAACCCACCGGCGATGGATAATAGAAAACTCAGAAGCCCCTGTGATGCTCTCTCTCCATCCCTATGGGCCCATGAACCGACCCAACTGGGACCCCAACACCTTTGAAGGTAGGAAGCATCTGTCCACTTATCGCTGGGCTCTAATAGCGGGTCTCAGAGTGGCCGCCAGAGAGCCGACCAATTTAGCCAAGGTAAGAGAGATTATCCAAGGGCCTAATGAGTCTCCCTCTATGTTTCTGGAGAGAATTATGGAAGCATATAGAAAATATACTCCTTTTGATCCTCAGGCAGATGACCAAAAGGCATTTGTTACAATGGCCTTTATTGAGCAGGCTGCCCAAGATATTAAGAGAAAGTTACAATGTCTAGATGGGTTACAAAATACGACCTTAAGAGATTTAGACAGAGAAGCTGAGAAAGTATATTATAAGATATATATTATAAGTATATATTATAAGTATATAAGTATATTATAAGAGAGAAACTGAGGAGGACACGGAACAGAGGAGAGAGAAGGAAAGGGAAGAAAAAAAGGATGAAAGGAGCAAAAGGCAGACAAAAGCATTGGCTAAGATTTTCTTCACAGCAGCAAATACGCCAGAAATTAAAAAGCAGGGAGTCAGAAAGGGATACTTGGGCCCACGCCAAAGGCTTTCCCTGGCCTCAGATCAATGTGCCTACTGTAGAGAAAAAGGACACTGAGTCAAAGAGTGCCCCAAAAAGAAGAAGCCACGGCAGCCCGCCATGCTGACTCTAGAAGAGGACTAGGAATGTCAGGACTCGGATCCCCTCAGGGTAACATTTGAAGTGGAGGGGCCTCCAGTGAACTTTGAAGTGGATACAGGAGCAGTATACTCAGCCTTTAAGGCTTCACTGGGCCCCATATCAAATAAATGGTCCCTAGTTCAAGGGGCTAATGGCACTACTTATCGGGCTTGGACAACTAAGAGGATTATGGAAGTAGGAAAATGTAAAGTCCACCACTCTTTCCTAGTAATCCAAGAATGCCCAGCCCCATTGATGCACAGGGATCTGTTTACCAAACTCGGGGCTAGAGTAACCTTTAACCCTGATGGTCCCCAAGTGGATGTTCTAAAACCTTCAGTAAAAACTCCCATAGTCACAGAATTGACTATGTCCATAGAAGATGAACATCAACACTTCGTGCCCCCTAGGACTGATCAAAGAGGCAAACTACAACAGAAATGGATAAAAGATTATCCTAATGCCTGGGCAGAAACTGCTGGGTTAGGTCTAGCCATAAAACAACCTCCAATAGTAGTAGAATTAAAAGCCTCTGCCTCTGCAATCAGTGTTAAACAATATCCTCTAAGCAAAGAAGCTAAGGATGGGATAAGTCACCATATTCAGAAATAATTGGCCCTTGGGGTCCTAAGGCCCTGTCAATCAGCCTGGAATACCCCCCTGCTACCAGTAAGAAAGCCAGTAACTAGGGACTACAGTCCTGTTCAAGACCTAAGAGAGATCAACAACAGAGTGCAGGACATTCACCCCACAGTACCCAATCCATATAATTTGCTTAGCACTCTGAATCTGGACCGGGAATGCTACCTGTGCTGGACTTAAAAGATGCTTACTTCTGCTTGCCCCTACATAAGGACAGTCAGTTGCTGTTTGCTTTCGAGTGGATAGACCCAGAAACTGGAACATCTGGCCAAGTAACCTGGACTAGACTCCCACAGGGGTTCAAACCCCCCCCCCACTCTCTTTGATGAAGCCCTCCACAGGGACATAAACGACTTCAGAACTGCACACCCCGAAGTCACACTACTCCAATATGTGGATGATCTGCTACTGGCAGCGGACACCAAGGAAAACTATGAGTCTGGGACCCAAGCACTATTATCCGAGCTTGCTCGGCTTGGATATAGGGCTTCTGCCAAAAGGCCCAAATTTGTCAGCAAGAAGTAATCTTCCTGGGTTATTCTCTTAGGGGTGGCAAATGATGGCTAACTGAGAACAGAAAACAAACCATTGTGCAGATACCACCCCCATCTAATAAGAGACAACTCAGAGAGTTTCTTGGGACTGCTGGATTTTGCAGGTGATGGATTCCTGGGTTCGCCTCTCTGGCTGCCCCTTTATACCCGCTGATAAAGTGGAATGCCCAATTCCAATGGACCCCTGAGCACCAACAAGCTTTTGATAATGTCAAAAAAAGGTGCTGCTATCTGCTCCAGCCTTAGCACTCCCAGATATAGATAAACCCTTCACTCTCTACATCGAGAAAAAGAAAGGAATAGCATGGGGAGTGTTCACTTAGACTTTGGGACTTTGAAAAAGGCCGGTAGCATTCTTATCAAAAAAACTGGACCCAGTGGCTACTGGGTGACCCCGTTGCTTAAGAGCTATAGCAGCGGCAGCGCTTCTAATAAAAGATGCTCATTAATGAACGTTGGGACAGAAGCTATCCATTATAGCCCCCCATGCCCTGGAGAGCATCATCTGTCAACCTCCAGATAGGTGGCTATCAAACTCCAGAAAAAACTACTACCAGAGCCTCTGGATTAGCAAAGACAGAATAACTCTTAGACCTTCTGCTCCACTCAACCTGGCTGCCAGAAGAATCATCAGGACCTGTCGCTCATGAGTGTCAACACATACTGGCAGAGGAAACCAGTATAGGACGAGACTTGAAGGATCCAGCCACTGCCTCACCCTGAAGTCGTATGGTTTACGAAAGAGAGCAGCTTCCTCCAAGATGGTATGTGGTGGGCTGGAGCAGCAGTAGTTAGCAAAACTAATGTCATCTGATCCTCTGGTCTCCCAGAAGAGACATCAGTCCAAATGGCAGAACTGATTGCCCTTACGAAAGCATTGGAACTAGCAACAGGCAAAAGGGCCACCATATACACTGATAGCCACTATGCATTTGGCAATGCTAATGTGCACAGGGCTATTTACCAGCAAAGGGGGCTATTAACCTCCACTGGGAAAAAAAATAAAGAACAAAGTTGAGATTCTCCACCTTCTCTCAGCAGTGAAGGGCACTAAGGAACTAGCTATAGTGCACTGTCCAGGGCACCAGAAGGGAAACGACCTCGTTGCAGTTAAAAACAGAAGGGCAGATGAGGAAGCTTAATTGGCAGCCCTAAACGGAGTGACTCTGTTAACTTTTTCCACACCAGGGGGATCAACATTCAGGAGACTTGGCCACACTGGAACATTCAGGCAACTTATCATCTGAGGAGACAGATGCAGAACTCTGGGACCCTACAGAGCCAAGTTTACAATTTCAAAAAGCCCACCTTTATGTCAAAGACGTACACTAGCTCACCCACTTAAGCTCAAAGAAGTTATAGGCACACTTAAAGGACCGAAGAAAGGATTTTTTATTGACTGACTTACAGAGGAAAGAAATAGCTTAGAAGGTGACTAGAGCTTGTCAAGTCTGCCAATTAGTTAATGCTTACCCATCCAAGCTTCCTGCAGGGAAGCGCTTACGAGGAACCAGACCAGGACAATTTTGGGAAGTGGACTTTTCCTGAAATTAAGCCAGGAAGGTATGGACTTAAATATCCCCTAGTCTTTGTAGATACTCTTTCAGGATTGGTTGAAGACTTCCCCATGAAGAAAGAAACGGCTCAGACGGTGCTCAAAAAGATTCTAGAAGACATTTTTCCAAGGTTTGGCCTGCCTAAGGTAATAGGGTCCAATAATGGACCTGCATTTGTTGCCCAGGTAAGTCAGGGATTCACCAGGACCCTGAAGATTAATTGGAAGTTACATTGTGCTTATAGATGCCAGAGCTCAGGACAGGTAGAAAAAATGATTAGAACCATCAAAGAGAATTTAAAGAAATTAAGCTTGGAGACCTGCATAAAAAAATTGGACTATGCTCCTACCTTAAGCACTGTTTCGTGCAAAAAGTACACCCTCTGCCTCTTTGTGTAAACTCACCACTTATGAAATTCTCTATGGTGCCCCTCCTTTAGTAAGGGACCTAACCCCAACTCTGAGACTTAATGATTCCTTTCACACCCCCTTGCTTGACAGACTTAAAGCCCTTGAACAAACACAGCACCCAGCGATACCTGTGGAAACAGTTGGCCAGTGCTTATCAGCCTGGAGACGAGGGAACCCCACATCGATATCAAGTGGGAGTCTTCGTCTACGTGAGACGGCATCAGGTATCATCCCTGGAACGCCGCTGGAAAGGACAATACCAGGTGCTGCTTATAACACTTACAGTGGTGAAAGTGGATGGAATCACTTCCTGGATCCATGCCACCCATCTCAAGCCTGCACCCTGTCCAGCCTCCGGCTGGAAACTGGAACAGACTGGTAACCCTCTCAAGTTGCGTGTCCGTCGTGTGGGTAAGGCTATGGATTCTTCCCCTGACCACCAGCAGTCCTAATCACCATCAGCCTGTTCAGCAACAATGGCAGCTATAAATCCTACTGGGCAAGTAGTGTGGTCTATTTCAGATACAGCCCTCTTATGGACTTGGTGGCCATCTCTCTACCTGGACATTTGTCAGCTTGACATAGGCCTCTCTGACTGGGATCTCCCTGACATAGAGGACTTCAAACCCAAACCAGGGCAACATAGACCACCTTACCCCATGAATTATGGATATCATCTTCCCCAGCTCAGGTGTAAACTAGCCAGTCTTGATTTTTATGTGTGCCCAGCTGATTTCTTAAGTCGCAAACAGGCCCAAACCTGTGGAGGACCCAGTGACTTTTATTTAAGATCTTGGGGTTGTGAACAAACGGGAGCTACATGGTTGAACCCAAACTCCGCAGACAGTATCATTCAGGTAGGAAAAAATGACACCTGGATTGATCCCAAGAAATGTGCCACTAGCCAAGTTGTGTCAAAAACTCGCTGAGGAAAGAATAGTCTATGTTACCCCCTCAATATAACTTTCACTTCCAAAAAAAGGGGCTACCTCAGAACAACATGGTCTATGGGAAATACATGGGAAATGCGATTCTATATTTATGGCCCTCGTTATGACTTTGGTCACTGGTTCACCATCCTGCTTAAAAAGGAAGAAAATCCCACAGCAATAGGGCCCAATCCCCTCAAGCCAGGAATTAAGCCTCCAAAACCTCCCATGCCTAGATCTACCAGAACCCCTCAACCATCTCATACTTCCCAGTTTCCATCTTTGCCTACTTCCCCAGTCCAGAGTACAGCTGACTCCTGCCCCTGGGAACTAATTAAAGGAACCTTAGTTGTACTGAACTCCACACAGTCAGAACTCCTTGCATTTCAACCCATGTATTTGACAGCTTTGTAAATTATTGTTTAATGGTGCAGATACTTCCCAGGGTGGTTTATTATGATGCAGAATCATTTTAAGGTCTACTAGGGGGACAAACAACCTGATTTTGCTGGCATCCAGTGTCCCTTACTATAGCCATCCTATTGAGGATAGGAGCTGCTGCAGGAGTGGGTACAGGAACAGCTGCTATGATCCATGGGTCACAACAAATGGCCTGATTAGAAACAGCAATAGATCAAGACTGGAATACATTAGAGACCTCCATCACAGTGCTGTAGGAATCCTTAAACTCTCTCTCTGAAGTTGTTTTACAGGACAGGCGAGGATTAGACCTCCTCTTCATGAGGGAGTGGGGCCTCTGTGCTGCACTGAGAGAAGAATGTTGTTTTTATGCTGACCATACTGGAGTTGTAAAAGAATCCATGAGTAAATTGAGAAAATACCTTGAAGAGCGCCAGAGAGAAAGGGAGATTCAACAAGGGTGGTTTGAGTCATGGTTTACCCAGTCCCCCTGGTTAACTACACTCCTATCAGGCTTAGCTTGACCCCTGATCATCCTTATGGTGTTGCTAACTTTGGGACCTTGTTTGCTTAACCGCATAGTTTCGTTTCTCCAGGCTCAAATTGGGCAGGAAAAACTCATGGTAATCAGACAGAAATACGCTCCACTGGCAGAAATAGAGTGTGAGACCCCGCAATAATTATGATTCATTACTTTTAAGATTAAATGTAGTAAGAAAAAGGAGTGGGAAATGAAAGAATAAAAGAAATTAAAATTGAAACATAAAGAACCAGGTTTTGTAAAGTTTCCAAGCTGCACTCAGAACCTGAAATTCCTGTGGCAGTTAAGACAATTCCCGGAACTGCCAATTAGATGTGTGTTGAAATCTTCCCTGACCACCTAGTTGCTAAACAACCCCTTCCCAGAAACCGTGCAGCTCATCACGTATACATCTCAGGGCTTCAACCAATCAGTTTAAACGTATACCCCTTCTCAGGGCTAACCAATCACCCCCTGTCCGACCTCTTCCTGCCAATGAATGTGCTAATCATGTTTTTGGGTTGTTATTTGATTTTCCCGTGGTATGTTGATTTGCTAAAGGAGGCTATGATGTATGCAAAGTCCCTGCCCTCTCTAAAGAATGTAAATAAACTCTGCTCAAGTTGTTTTTGGGGCTCTTTGTTCTTTGCTCCTCTGAAGTTAGCTCTGAGCCGCAGCATGCTGGACGCCCAATAAACCTTTTGCTGTGGCATGAGACAGTCTCTTGGTGGTCTTTTCCTCCGACTTTTGACCGACCTTTTTACCTATGAAGGACCTGAGAGAGCAAAAGTCAAATCCATGTCAACTTCCATGTCAAACATCCTGGTCAGAATGAAGGAATGTGTCTGAATCAGCCTCTCTCTTCTTAATGTAGATTAAATGGACCAAACCAGGCCTGTGTACAGAGCTGTTCCCAGATGCCTATGGTTGATATACCATTCTAACTTGTGAAAGTGTCACAGGAAGTAGGGGCAGCCTCCATCTCATGGGACCTTTGGAAGCAACTGTTAGAACAAAGTGGTTTTCCATCACAGTGACCTCATTCAGTTCCTGAAGGAAGTGACCTACCACACTTCCTTGGTGATGGAACTTTCTGAACTTGGGATCCAGGAAGCCATGCACCCAGAGCAAGTCTTAGTTTCAGTCCCAGTGGTCTCAATTGTTTGAATTTACCAAAGACAGAGTCAGTGTTTCTTGGTAGCTACTTATGTGATGATGGCCAAATTTCAGGAGAGCTCTGAAGAGTGGCTTTTTCTGAGAAAGCAGGTAGTGGCTCAACCATGGCTCCTGACAATTTCTAAAAGTTTGAAAAGAAGACCAGATCTGAGATTGGACAGGCCATTTCGTGGGAACATATTATGGCTCACCAGTCAGAGGACACTCAGGATAGTCACAGCCATACTTGGGGGAAGAAGGTGCCGTTGTGGGTGTCGGTGTGAGTTTGTGGTTTTGTCTCATGTTCTGAGAATAGGTAGGAATGGCGGTTTGTAGGTTTGGACTGGAAAGTTTCTAGAAAGTCGTTTGACAACACGAGTGTTTCTATGTCTGTGTATCCCACTGTATCCGTGGTTGTAGACATTTGAAATGCGAATGCATCAATGGTTGTGTCCTGTCTAGTATAAAGCTTCCCAGCATTCTTCCCACCCAATTTAAAAATGGAGTGCGGCTTGCCTAATGGACGGTGAACAGCTACTATCTTCCTAAGTTCCTCTTTTCTTCCTGAATACTGGCCACTCTCCAGAGTATCCTCATGGTTTTGTTTCCAAGATATGTACCACGTCCAAGCTCTGTTACATGACCATGTACTGGATAGCTGAAGGGAATGCGAGCATCTCAGAAAACTCAGATATCAGTGTGACCAGTAATGTCTCAGTGGAGAAACCCTGCTTTGGGCCATTTTCTTACTTATGATTCTATTACCCTTAATGTCAGGAAGGTCTTTGCCTCAGGCCACCCTTTTGTGAAGCCTGAAGAAAACAGTTTTCAAATGGAAATGAATGGGCATCACCTGTGGCTCTTTGCTTAATTGCTTTCGAAAAGGATGTGTCTGAAACAGCCACTTGGCCCGGTGGGGTGGCAGTGGCTTAGATTCTCAGCACCTGATGGATCTAAAGAAAGTTTCCAAGTGTGCATCCAAAACCAAAATGGCCAAAAGAGCAGTCATTGTGGATGAAGTCTCTCACTTTCCTCTGTAAGCTTCCTGAGCTAAATCAAGTGAGAATAGGGATCATTTGGGTCAAATCATTTCTTCAAATCCCTGCAGAGCCTAGCCGATAGGGGCTTGGGTTTTCTATGATACCAATTCACATAAAGAATCTATACCAGACAGTCATTAGGCCTCAAATTGGAGAAGCAGATCAGATATAGGGCAGGCCTATTTGATCACTCTTGGTTCACAGCAAGGGTGTCCAGGCCACCCTGACTTTAGGCAAATGAGGGGCAAGGGTGCTTATTTTGAACAGTGTATTGGGCTGTGCCCTTCATGGAAACCTCCAGCCAGAGTTTATGATGAGTGTCTATGTGGAAGAAGATGAGGAGCATGTGGGAGTGTTTTAGTTTTAATTGTGGTCATTTGTGTGGTGGTTGTAAGAGATGCCTGGGTCCACCTGGGCTTGAACTCTGGTGTGATTCCTCTTAGAGAATGCGTTATGGAACTGACTTCAGAGAAGTATCGCCATGAATTGTGTTGGGATTTTAGGAGGCCACACATGAGAGTCGCCCTTGGACACCGAGATCTAAGCCCAGAGTGGCTTTCCACAGAGCACTGGGAATCTCAGCCAGGATATCACATGATTTTTTTTCTGAAAGACTTGGAAGCCATAGTTGAGAGTCAAAACACACATGGACCTTACATTGTAGACCTCAATGGGGCTGGCTTCATGTGACCTTTTGGCCAGTCTTTGGGAACCCTTGCCTGTGAGAGTTCTCTAGATTATTCATTGAAATGTGCTTCCTCTAAATTTAATGGTTCCTTAATGAATTGAAACCCACAGTTTCTCCAACTTCGTCTTTGAAAATGGCTAGATAAATACCATGAAATTTTTGAACTTTCCATGGCCACCTGCCACTGGAGAACCTTTGGATGTACAGTTGCTGATCCTGAGTGTACCAGACAGTGCCTTGATTGACTGGGTTTTATGAAAATGGTGTAGAACAGAGATGCCAGTATGTTGGGGCCTGCTGAGTAGTGGGCCAAAAGCTGTTGTGTGCAGCTGTGTGATAAAACATCTGTGGTCGGGACATGTGATTCTGCCATTGACTTCCAAATGACTTGTGGCTGACATGTTACAGACAGGAATCACTTATATGTCTGAAACCTCTCCATAAAAGGCATTTTGTTATATGGAGACGTTTCAGGGCAATGTTCAGAATCAGGTTGCTATGGTCAAAGGGTCAAGCTATGTGGGATAGAAGCCTGGTTGGTGCATTCTCCTGCAGACCCTGACCCACCACACGTGACAGGACTCCCTACATCACTGTGTACCAGTTGAAGTCATTGTATTTCATGAGGCAAATACCAAACTCCCAGTGCAGTAGAAAGAAACCGTGAAAAGTGGAGGATGACCAAATGGCTTCACAGCCCACATGCGGAGACACTTAGCTTTCAGTGGCCACAGTTTACCTACAGAGAGAAGTCAGCACTGCTTCCTCATGTTCTTTGGAAAAATTGAAACAATATCCTCCAGGTCTCATAGATGTAGACCCAGCTTTGATGGTCTCATTTGAATGGAAGCTAAAGCTTCTGACAACAACATATATGTCGAGTGCCCATCGTCAAAGGCAGTTTCTCAAGAAGTCTTTAGTCCGGCAGAGCTCCAGGTTTGTGTAGTGTTTACCTTTTAGACCAGGTTGCAAGAAAAGACCACTGTCTCCAATTAAAATCAGATTAAAGCAAGCTTATTATTTCCACCACCCTGGCTGCCTCTCCCTCCCAAAACGTTGGGAACAGGAGAGCAGCCCAGCTTTATAGCCCAGAAAGTTACACAAAAGTGGGGTTAAAAATAACAGAATTCTGACAAGCATCACACTAATGGTATTTTACATTTTTGTTTGCTGGCCCCAACATCAGAATTTATGAGGACCATTAGAGCCTCAGAGAGTGTCGTCTGGCCAAGGAAGGCCAATATTTATGAGGTGTCAACAAAGTTTCAGAGAGGGCTGTTATCTGGTCAGAGAGCCAGGCATGGGTGAGTTCAAGGCACGGGCAGGCTTTCCAAGCAGGTTCAGATCTTGCTGCAATTTATAGTTAAGCCAAAATTATCTTTTCACGGCTTTGTGGCAAGATGGCTGCCAATTTTAATAAAAGATCAGGTTGGGTCAATCATTCCCCCCTTTTCTAATGTGTTTTTTTCATATATTTGATTGGGTAGGAAGAGCACTGTGGGAATTTTAATCCCTCAGGTAATAGTCTCCCGATTTTTTGAACTTACCCAAAAACAGGTCTCCCTGATTTTACCTGACTTAATTAATTACTTATATTGATATTCTATTTATTTTTGTCTCCATTGTTGTAAGAAGAGAGGCGTCACTCATTTAGACTTCTTCTGAGCTGAGAGAGGGTGACGTGAGGGGGCACCGCCTGAGGGACATTAGTCGCCTTTTAGAAGTCAGTTAGGTTTGAAGTCTGGATGGGGAAGAACAGGTAGTAAAGTCATCTGGGAATGGGTTCTTCTATGAGAGAAACAAAAAATCATGAGTACTTAATAAATGTTGCAGCAGCTGGAACATGTCACTGTATAGAAGTTCCCTCACCAGTCTTTAATATCCCCAGTTATCAGGACTGTCAACTTAATATTTAACTTTTAGTGTTACATTTGTCCCTCCCCATAAGATTCAGTTTAATAATTTAATGTCATCTGATCTTGCAAAATATTTTTACTAGTATGACCTCTGTGTCTAATAGAGAAACCTTTAATTCTCTTACTCATTGCTGGATAATCATACTAACAAATACCAAGCCTATGTGTTTAGGTTAAGAATATCTGTAGGCCTTCAACTAAAAACTTCTGCCACTGGCAGATAATCTTGATAGCCTCTTTTTATAGTTATCAGGCATTCCTGTCTGAGAATCCTTCTTTGTAGCCTCCAGTCTTACTTATTTTGGGAGGCTAACATAAAGTGTATACCTTAAAATATTATTATTACTATTATTATATAAAATGCCCAGAAATGGCTGTAATTTGTTTTTAACTGTCTTTTCTAAGTGTTTAAGATGAAGCAGTCAAACTGACTTTTGTTTCTATCTATTCTGAACACTCAGCTGAGATTTTATGGGAGTCATTCCTGGGGAAACTTGAGAGCAGCTTCTCAGTTCTGCTAGTGCCATTTGCGCTAGGTGGGTCCAGGTCTTGCTTGACCATGTGGCTTCCCTCGGAAGCATCAGGGATGTTTCCCTTCTCTGATGACTCTCCTCTTCTTTGCAAATGCACTGATTGGCTTTCTGTTCTCCAGTGGTCTCATTAATCTCCCTGATCAGGAGGTTATGTGGTTCAGAGTTGCAAAGCTCTTTAGAGAAGTCCGCTGTTCCCTGGATACAGACTGACTCAGAGGGCAAGAGCCAAATATTGGTTTTCTTGTCCCTTTTCATATAACTTTAATTTTAAATCCTAATCTTAAACATCCATCAAATAAATTTTAACAGACTTATATAAAGAATACTGGGCTTTAATGTCTATAATTTAAAATTATTTATCTTTTTATTATTTGGGATCTGTATTATTCTGTCTGTCTTGTAGGTGATGGCTAATTATCTTAAATTAACCAATGTTGTGTTCTTAAAGCAACACTGCTGTAAAACACTAACAGGGAATCTTTATATCACCCATATGGAAATTACAAAATAAAATTAACAACAGTAAACAAACTTAGTTCGTGTAATAGCTACCCTAAAATTTTTGGCTGAGTTATACATTATATCCTCTGTTTGAGATGCTAGTAATGTTGACAGGAAAAAAAAAAAAAAACTTTTGAAAATAACTTTAAATGAAATAACATCTGACCTACTGCTTTCGTAGTCATTCTCACATAATAAGATGGGACACAGAGCCTTATCTCAGGTAAGGCAGGGCTCTTTATTAATCTTAAGTGTTTTAATTCTAAAGCTAATCTTTGTTTTTTAAATATCATTTTACAAAGTTTACATAAATTATTTGAGGTCACATGAACATTAGCTAACACCGTATGATATAGCTTTTAAAACATGAATTAAAAAAAGGCTGAAAGTTTTTAACCTTTACATAGATTAGGCTCTCATTAACTTAAAATACATTTAAATTGTTCCCCAATATAAAAGTAACATAAAAGTTTACATATCTTATTGACAACAGGTAAATAAATCCTATATATATATGTATATATATATATATATATATTTTACCATACAACTTCAGAACACCACCTTGATATAATGCTCTTTTAAAGTTTCTACCTTACAGACTTGTATACCTGGAAGATATGAGCACATTAATAGCATCACAATTGCATTGATGTTTCTACATTAACCAAGTTTAGCTTTTAAAGAAATGGCAGTACAGTGCTCTAAAATAACAGTTCTTATTTAATCAGTTGTTTAATTTTTATGGTTGCTTGCTCTAGAAAAATAAAACTTAATAACCACAATGTTATGGGTAAAATTATGTTTTGAGAAATTTTTGTCTCTTTAACACATGACTGATTTTTACAATCTTATACAGACTTTAGGACAAACTTATACAGACCTTAGTAAATCAATCAGATATCTAACAAAAGTACTCATGAATGAGTAATCCCATATCAAATTTACTTTACTTATTTATCAAAATATTAGACAAATGTATTGAACAGTGTACCATTTTTTGTTGAAGAAAAAGTTCTAGAACCAAGGCATATTAGGCCTTTTGTCGGCATTAATATTTTATTAGATTTTTGAACACCTAGAAAAACTTGTAAGGTTAAATTTAAAGACATTTATTTTTATCTGTTTATCCAATTTAAATTGCACCAATTAAATCATGAGAATTTAAGATCTTTGGATCCACGTTTTAAAATTTGTTTATATGAGTGCTTTTTTTATGAGTGCTCCTTATATGTGTTAATTTGTATAACATATATATGATATAGGGATATATGTATATATAGACATACAACACTAACAAAAGTGTGCACACATAATAATAGTAAAGGCCTTGTAGCTTTTTGCAGTTGAAATCTCCATTGCAATGTTTCAAAAACTCCACTGTTGGTCAAAGATAGAGCTGATCAGAAAAACATTAACCTAGGTCTGTAGGATCAAAATCATGAGCTCAAAAAAAGAATACAGAATCTAAGGAAAAAAAATAAGAGTCCTAGAAAAAATGACTGGCCAGTAATTAGTAAATAGCATACAATTTACCTTTTTTCCTGCCTTAGGCCTCAGATCAGTCTCCTACTGAGCTTGCAGGCTTCTTTCATTTGCATTTCAACAAAAGTCCTTGCTGAGGTCTGAAAGGAGCAGGGTAAAACTGCTATTCTGAGCAGACACCTCAGGCCTAAGGCATTTTAACCATAATTTTGAGGTTCGGATGTTGAAAATTATGATACAATTTTAAGATGAAATTCACAAAATTTTATATCTTTACATCTTGTTTTGTCAACAGATACCATAATATGATTTACTATCCTTGTCCAAATTAATGCACTGGTACACACTGTGATATTTTCTCAGTCTACCCAATTCAAAATTGGTGAAAAATAAAACTGAATGTTTGGGAAGTTACTTGCCAACTTGGAAGTAGAGTGCTTTAGTTTTCCATCCTAAGCATTTAAGTTATCTGGCATGAATTATCTGAAATCATAAACTAAACAATTACCTAAACCCGACTTTTAACTGCAAGATTGAGCAATGCTACAAAAACCCATCCAGATACCAGATTGTTACAATAAAACACCATCATTTAGACACACATTGAACTAATATCATTCCCAAGAAACAATTTATAATATCAGCACATTATTGCACATGTCTTAAAGGGCCAGAAACAAAGACACAAGACAGACAGAAAGGAGCTCCAGACTATGGCTGACAGACAGAAGCCTTAAAAACAGAGCAGATAAGAGAAAAATCTCCTACACCAGTGGCAGGATACATGTCCTCACAAGGGGATCAGATGTTTTCACAGACGGCAACCTGAAATGTAATATCAAGGGTTTCCATGGTGACTTTACTGCATTTAGTGTCTCCTTTTTCTTTTTCTTTTTTTTTAAGAAGACAGAGGTGGCATAATCCTTACAGTGCAGGGAACGAAGGAAGGAATTCCCTGAAGCAACAGGGCTTTGGTAGATCCTGGGAGTCCCTCAGTCCCTCCTTTTACTTATAGGATTAACTCCTCTGGTTTGGTTCCACCCCAATCTCGCTCCATCTCCTAACATTTCAGTAGTCAGCTCTCAAAAAGTTCCAGGGTCGGGGGGTTATCAAAATTTGTAACTTAAATTTCGGTTTCTGACCTTGAAGCGAATTAATACCTATTTAATAATGAGGACAGGGTTTGAGAAAAATAAAAATGGAGGTTTACTGCTTTGCTAACAAAGCAGAGACACAGGGGACTCTGCCCAAAGGTTGTGACTCTCTTGAACTGGAGCAACAAGGGGTTTTAAAGGAGTTTCCATTGTTAACCTGGGAGATACTCTGTTCTTTGGTGGCCAGCAGGCATTGCCCTCTGCAGTGGGTGAGTTCCAGGCTGCCAGCTAGGGGCTTCTCTCATCCTGCTTAACAAAGGGGGGTAAACTTCAACACATTTTTTTAGAACACAGTCCAAAGGGTGTAAGGCTTACTTGCTTTATTACCCATTTTTACGTCCAATATCTTTAAGTTTTTACCACAGAAATCACACAACAAAATGCACAAAAACAAACAAACAAGAAAACATATAGAACACAGAACAAAACACAAAGAAACAGAAACCTGGTGAAGATACAGAAAAACAGAGGAGCAATGAAATGTCTTGCTGAAGCTCCGGGGTAGGAGCTCCTGCGTGCCCGGCTGCACCTTTCTACCCTTTCAGAGAAATTCCATACAGAACAGAACAGAGGACAGAACAATTCTTGTTACTGTCCTGGACAGGAGTACATGTGAGCCTCCCCAGGCCACCTCTCTGTCATCAGAAGACATCTCCCTTAACCGGATATCAGATGTTATAAAGGCACCACCTACCTATGGAGGCCTCCTCCACCAGGTGCTTGCTAATAGTTTTAGTGCGATGGTTCACTGCAGTGCTCCCTGGACCAAATGCTCACTCCAAGGCTTTGGAACTTGGCTCTCCAGCCCTGAGCCCTGGAGGAAAGGCCAGCGTCAGAATTTCCAGCAGTCTGGTCTTATGATCTGGTAACGTCATCTCGCTGGGGAACTCCAAAATGTTAGACCAGGATGCAAGAAAATACCACTGACTCCAATTAAAATCAAATTAAGGCAAGCTTATTAGTTCAACCGGCTAGGCTGACTCTCCTTCTCAAAACGGCTGGAAAAAGACAGCATCCCCACCTTTCCTACACCCCAGCTTTATAGCCCAAAAAGTTACACAAAAAGGGAGTATCAGAAAACAGAACTTTGACAAGCATCACACTAATTGTAGTTTACATTTTTTATTTGCTGGCCCCAGCATCAGAAATTATGAGGACCATTAGAGCCTCAGAGAGGGTCGTTGTCTGGCCAGGGAAGGCCAATATTTATGAGGTTTCAGTAAGGTTTCAGAGAGGGCTGTGATCTGGTCAGTAAGACAGGCATGGGTGAGTTCAAGGCATGGGCAGGCATTCCAAGCAGGTTCAGAATTTGCAGTAATTTATAGTAAAGCAAAAATTATCTTTCCATGGCTTTGTGGCAAGATGGCTCCCAATATTAATGAAAGATCAGGTTGAGTGATCACCCCTGTCCCTTCCTTTTGGAAACTCCTCTACCACCTCCAAGGTTGTGAACTCCTGAGCATTTTCCATTCCAGATAAGTATTCACAGAATGTCTAACTCTTCTCCTCTAATTGTGTCTTACTTGGGGCAAAGGTAATGTCAAAGCATTGTTCTGGATGAGAGTGGGAAGATTATTGTATATCACATATTTGCATACACATTGGATTCATTTTCCAATTTTCCATTTGAAATACTGAATTCCTGGCACTAACCCATACCCTACTAGACTCTGACTAATAATCCTAATATGATGGTGAAACATAACCCAAGCAGAATAGAAATACAAGCCGTTCAGAGGAGGCATGGTGTGTAGTTGGAATTGCCTTTTGCATTATATAGTATAGGAGCTATAAATCTAGTCAATTTTTTGTTGAAATAATTCTACATGTGTTTTTAAAGTTAACAAAAATGGGAATCCTGTCTCCCTTTCTCTGTAGCACATGTATTTTTATATGCACATAGAGAATCCTACCTGGTATCACACGTACATACTTGTGAGGTGGCTGAATTGGCAGATACAAATTGTGAGAAGAGATCACTACTCCTAAACGCTGTTCAAACTGAAAATTCAACCTATGGGTGAGCTTCCTAGTTCAATAACATTATACATAAATCCATGTTCAGTAAAATGAATATTTTTGCATCTGTGGATTATATATATTTCATGATGAATTTCGATTGGCATATATATTGCTACTTTTTTTCTTTTTTTGGTTGTTCAAAACGTTACAAAGCTCTTGACATATCATATTTCATACATTAGATTCAAGTGGGTTATGAACTCCCATTTTTACCCCAAATAAAGATTGCAGAATCACATTGGTTACATATCCACATTTTTACATAATGCCCTATTAGTTAATGTTGTATTCTGCTACCTTTCCTATACTCTATGATCCCCCCTCTTTCCCCCTCCCATCTTCTCTCTCTACCCCATCTACTGTAATTAATTTCTCTCCTTGTTTATTTTCCCATTCCCTTCACAACCTGTTATGTGTAATTTTGTATAACAATGAGGGTCTCCCTTCATTACCATGCAATTTCCCTTTTCTCTCCCTTTCCCTCCCACCTCATGTCTCTGTTAATGTAAATCTTTTCTTCCTGCTCTTCCTCCCTGCTCTGTTCTTAGTTGCTCTCATTATATCCAAGAAGACATTTGGTATTTGTTTTTTAGGGATTGGCTAGTTTCACTAAGCATAATCTGCTCTATTACCATCCATTTCCCTGAAAATTCCATGATTTTGTCATATTTTAGTGCTGCGTAATACTCCATGGTGTATAAATGCCACATTTGTTATCCATTCATCTATTGAAGGGCATCTAGGTTGGGTCCACAGTGCAGCAATTGTGAATTGTACTGCTAAGAACATCGATGTGGCAGTATCCCAGAGTTACACTATTTTAAGGTCTTCAGGAAATAGTCCAAGAAGGGCAATAGCTGGGTCAAATTGTGGTTCCATTCCAAGCTTTCCCAGGAATCTCCATACTGCTTTTCAAATTGGCCGCACCAGTTTGCGGAACAGCTCTCCTCATAGGCCTCATTTGGTCCATCTTCTCTACATTAAGAAGAGAGAGGCTTACTCAGACACAACCCTTCATCCTGACCAGGTTGTTTGCCAGGTTGTTTTGGTCTTTCAGGTCTTTCATAGCTGCCTACATCTTCTCCAGGGATCAAATATGCATGGACCTTTGAGGTTCTCAGTAGGTGGCAGATCCCCTACATTGCTGTATTGCAAGACGAACCCTGTCCCTTCTCTTTTGTAAAGTTAGATTGAGGGAACAGTGTATGGTTAGGGTTAATAACATGTTCAATTTGGGTTCGGAATCATTCTGATTGATGAATAATGGTATTGGGAACCTGCGATATTTATAAAACTATAGAGGTGAAATATAAGTATAAAAACAGAAATCTAGGTAAGATTTGTAGCCCAGAAGGGAATGAGGCCCTTTATTGGGATACTTAGCTTTTAATTATGTTCTGCACGTTTGTCTCAGATAAATTGATAATCAATGGCATAGGACCTTGTACCTTGGAAGATTGATTGTAGAAGAGAACATCCACTCAAATTTGGATAGTCGGTAGGATTAGGAAGAGAGTCGGTAGGTTTAGGAAGAAGAGTGAGTATAAAATTTGGATCAAATGTTCTTTAGCAATACGGTTTCATTTACACAGTGAATGTAAATGTCAGCACATGCGAAGAGTCAGTCACAATGATGAACTGCGGAAAATATAGGAAAGAAGATATCAATAGAGACATTACAAAATCAGGCAATTGTAAAGTGAATGATAGGTTTACACATTTTCAACAGGATCGAGATTGAATACATAATTTTAGGAAGAAACAAATATGTAGTCACCAATAGAAATGACATTTGAAAGCATTATGCAAACTGGAAATGGATGTTTTTAGTAATCCATATTCAACTTCCATTTAGGATTTGGTGCAATCATAAGTGTGACCTTTGCATTTTGTGCCCAGAAAATTATTGTGATAAAATATATATGTAGATCATGTGACATGAGTATTTTTTCCACCATTTCTGTGAGCAATATTTTAAGACATATAAATTAGTATTGGGGGTACAAAGTGGTGTACCCTGTGTCTATGAATATAGAGATAATGCATGAATAGAACATACTGTAAATAAATAATATAACTGATTCCACTTTAAATAATGGATTGAATTGTTATCTGAAAATATATAAGAAATCATATATTGACATACAATCAATAATTCCAACCAGTTATATATCTAATTGTCATCTTAGGGTTATTGTTTATCATGAAGTGTGTGTGAGTTTTGCTTAAAAAGTGATTATGGAAGTCGAAAATAATGTGTTTGGAAAGAAGTCTCATGAAATTACCAGTCAAGAAATATGGAGGAATCCATGTGTTCTGAAGCAGGAAGTGATTGAAAGTGAAACAAATGCCTATAAATTTGCTAAATTGTCGATGAAATATATATCCTGTTATGTGCATAAACTGAGGAAATAGTATGTACCAGTGTTGAATAAAAATGAACGTCAAAGTACACATCATGTACCATTGGAATCTACTTGCATTGATGTTAAACTGGGTCAGTTACTGTAAAAATATTAGGATTCGCGTGCATCACTCACCGAAGTTAGTTTTCTTTTTTTTTAATTTTTATTTATGCTTGTTCAAAACATTACATAGTTCTTGATACATCATATTTGTCACTTTGATTCAAGTGGGTTATGAACTCCCATTTTTACTCCGTTTACAGATTGCAGAATCACATCAGTTACACATGCATTGATTCACATATTGCCATACTAGTGTCTGTTGTATTCTGCTGCCTTACCTATCCTCTACTATCCCCCCTCCCCTCCCCTCCCCTCCCCTCTTCTCTCTCTACCCCCTCTACAGTAATAAATTTCTCCCCCTTGTATTATTTTTCCCTTTCTTCTTGTATGTAATTTTGTATAACCCTGAGGGTCTCCTTCCATTTCCATGCAATATCCCTTCTCTCTCCCTTTCCCTCCCACCTCTCATCCCTGTTTTAATGTTAATCTTCTTCTCATCCTCTTCATACCTATTCTGTTCTTAGTTAATCTCCTTATATCAAAGAAGACATTTGGCATTTGTTTTGAAGGGATTGGGTAGCTTCACTTAGCATAATCTGCTCTAGTGCCATCCATTTCCCTGCAAATTCTATGATTTTGTCATTTTTTAATGCAGAGTAATACTACATTCTGTATAAATGCCACATTTTTTAATCCATTCATCTATTGAAGGGCATATAGGTTGGTTCCACAGTCTTGCTATTGTGAATTGTGCTGCTATGTACATCGATGTAGCAGTGTCCCTGCAGCATGCTCTTTTTAGGTCTTTAGGGAATTGACCGAGAAGGGGAATAGCTGGGTCAAATGGTGGTTTCATTCCCAGCTTTCCAAGAAATCTCCATACTGCTTTCCAAATTGGATGCACCAATTTGCAGTCTCACCAGCAATGTACAAGTGTACCTGTTTCCCCACATTCTCACCAACACTTGTTGTTTGACTTCATAATGGCTGCCAATCTTACTGGAGTGAGATGGTATCTAAGGGTGGTTTTGATTCACCTTTCTCTGACTACTGGAGATGGTGAGCATTTTTTCATGTACTCGCTGATTATATGTCCTCCTCTGAGATGTCTGTTGAGGTCCTCGGCCCATTTGTTGATTGGGTTATTTGTTATCTTATTGTTTAATTTTTTGAGTTCTTTGTATACTCTGGATATTAGGGCTCTATCTGAAGTGTGAGGAGTAAAGATTTGTTCCCAGAATTTAGGCTCCCTATTTACCTCTCTTATTGTTTCTTTTGCTGAGAAAAAACTTTTTGCTTTGAGTAAGTCCCATGTGTTGATTCTAGTTATTAACTCTTGTTATTAACTCTTGTGCTATGGATGTCCTATTGAGCAATTTGAAGCCCGACCCCACAGTATGTAGATCGTAGCCAACTTTTTCTTCTATCAGACGCCATGTCTCTGTTTTGATATCAAGGCCCTTGATCCATTTTGAGTGAACTTTTGTGCATGCAAGAGAAAGGGATTCAGTTTCATTTTGTTACATATGGATTTCCAGTTTTTCCAGCACCATTTGTTGAAGATGCTATCCTTCCTCCATTGCATGCTTTTAGCTCCTTTATCAAATAGAAGATTGTTGTAGCATTGTGGATTAATCTCTGTGTCCTCCATTCTGTACCATTGGTCCACCCGCCTGTTTTGGTACCAGTACCATGCTGTCATTGTTACTATTGCTCTGAAATTTAGTTTGAAATCTGGTATCGCTATACCGCCTGATTCACACATCCTGGTTAGAATTGCTTTTGCTATTCTGGATCTTTTATTATTCCATATGAATTTCATGATTGCTTTCTCTATTTCTACAAGAAATGCCGTTAGGATTTTGATTGGCATTACATTAAACCTATAGAGAACTTTTAGGAATATCACCATTTTGATGATATTAGTTCTCCCTATCCATGAACAGTGTATATTTTTCCATCTTCTAAGATCTTATTCTACTTCTCTTTTTAGGGTTCTGTAGTTTGCATTGTATAAATCTTTCACCTCTTTTGTTAGGTTGATTCCCAAGGATTTTAGTTTTATTTTTTGAGGATATTGTGAATGGAGTGTTTTTTTTTTCTCATTTCCGTTTCAGAAGTTTTGTCACTGATATACAGAAATGCCTTTGACTTATGAATGTTGATTTTATATCCTGCCACATTGCTGAAATCCTTTCTTACTTCTAGTAGTTTTTTTTGTAGACCCTTTTGGGTCTTCTATATATTGAATCATATCAGCTGCAAGTAGTGATAATTTAAGTTATTCTTTTCCTATTTTCATGCCTTTTATTTCTTTCATCTGTCTAATTGCTCTGGCCAGTGTTTCGAGAACTATATTGAATAGAAGCGGTGGTAGAGGACATCTCTGTCTTGTTCCAGATTTTAGAGGGAATTCTTCAATTTTTCTTCATTCAGAATAATGCTAGCCTGAGGCTTAACATAGATAGCTTTTACAATGTCGAGGTAAATTCCTGTTATCTCTAGTTTTTCAAATGTTTTGAACATAAAGGGATGCTAAGGGTCTATCCTTCTTATTTATTTTTTGCAGAACCAAGCTTTAGTTTTGTAATTTTTTCAATAGTTTCTTTTGTTTCAATTTTGTTGTTTTCCGCTCTGATTTTAGTTATTTCTTGCCTTCTGCTACATTTGCTGTTGTTTTGCTCTTCCTTTTCTAGGGCTTTGAGATGAAGTGTGAGCTCATTTATTTGTTGTTCTTTCCTAATTTTGAGGAATGACGTCAAGGTGGTGAATTTCCCTCTTAAAACACCTTTCATTGTGTCCCATAGACTCCGATATGTTGTTTCTGTATTTTCATTTATCTTGAAGAATTTTTTGATTTTCTCATTTATGTCTTCTGTAACACATTAATCATTCAGTAACATGTTGTTCATTTTCAATGTGATGTAGGATTTTTCCTTCCTTCTTTTTCATTGGTTTCAAGATTCATTCCATTACAATCCAATAAAATTCATGGTATTAAGTCCACCCTTTATATTTACTGAAGGTTGCTCTATGGCATAATATATGGTCTATTTTTTAGAAGGATCCATGTGCTGCTAAAAAATATTATATCCACTTGATGATGGTTGATATATTCTATATATGTCAGTTAAATCAATGTTATTGATTGTGATATTGAGTTCTATAGTTTCTTTATTCAACTTTTATTTGGAGGATCTGTCCAATGGTGAGAGAGGTGTGTTGAAGTCACCCATAATTATTGTGTTGTGGGCTATTTGATTCTTGAACTTGAGGAGAATTTGTTTTATGAACGTCACAGCACCATTTAATGGTGCGTAAATATTGATAATTTTTATGTCTTGTTGGTGAATGGTTCCTTTTAACAGTATATAATTTCCTTCATTATCCCTTTTGATTAAATTAGTCTTGAAGTCGATTTAATTCGATTTGAGGATGGCCACCACTCCTTGCTTATGAGGACCATGTGCATGGTATATTTTTTCCCAACCTTTCACCTTCAGCCTGTGTATGTCTTTTCCATTCAGATATGTCTCCTGGAGGCAACATATTGTTGGATTTGTTTTTTGAATCCAAGTTACAAGCCTATGTTGCTTTATTGGAGAGTTTAAGCCATCAATGTTTAGTGTAACTATTGATATATGGTTTCTACTGCCAGCCATGTTTGAATATTTATCGCTTTTTAAAATTTACTTTGTTTCTCCATGATTAGCTTTTCCCCCGCCCTCTGTCATTACTGAGGCACTTCCCACTGATGGTTTTGGTTGTTGTTTTTCATTTCTTTCTCGTGTAGTGTTTTGCTCAAGACACTTTGCAATGGTGGTTTTCTGGCTGCAAATTCTTTTGCCTTTGTTTATCATGAAAGATTTTTATTTCGTTGTCGTACCTGAAGCTGAATTTTGCTGGATACAGAATTCTTGTTTGGCATCCATTGTCTTTCAATGTTTGAAATACGTTGTTCCAGGATCCTCTCACTTTCAGTGTCTGTGATGAAAAATAGGTTGCTAACCTTATTGGTTTACCCCTGAATGTAATCTTCCTCCTTTCTCTTGAAGCTTTTAAAGTTTTCTCTTTGTTCTGTATATTGGATAGCTTCATAACAATGTGTCTTGGCGTTGGTCTACTGTGATTTTGTGTGCTCTGTGTCCTGTAAGCATCTTCAATTTGTATATCCATTTCCTTTTTTATTTCTGGAAAATTTTCATTCCCATAGTTTGAATCTCTGTACCTTCCTCTAACCAGATGACTCATAAGTTTGGTATTTTTATGTTATACCATATCTCTTGGATGTTTTTCTCGTGATTTTTTACCAGCCTTTCTGTGTTGGCTAGACTCTTTTCAAGATGATATATTTTGTCTTCATTATGTGACATTCTGTCTTCTACTTGCTCCACACGGTTAGTGATACTCTCAATTGAGTTTTTAATTTGGTTTATCGTTTCCTTCATTTCTAGAAATATTCTTTGAATATTTATAATCTCTATCTCCTGATAAAGAAGATTAACTTCTTCTTTTATCTGTTTATGTAATTCATTTTCAATGTGTTCATTCACTGTATTTATTTGCTCTCTCGTATCCTCTTTAAGGTTCCATTTCATCTGTATAAGGTATTCCTTGAGTTCTTTATATGACCATTTTTCTGATAATTCTAGGTCCTCCTGAATATTTAGGTTATCCTTCATTGTTTGTACTCCTTTTCTTTCTTGCTTTTTGATGCTGCTCATGTTACTTCTTGTTCTGTTTGAGTGCTGAGTTACTTCTTATTCTTATAAATTTATTTGAAGCTTGGGAGGAAAGATATTAGAAGGGATGGGAAGAAGTCACTAAAGAGAATGAGAATAGGCAGGTAGAATTCAAGGATGGGGGAATAAGAAAATTGAAAAGAAATGAAAAGACAAAAGAAAAAAATGGAAAATAAAGAAATAAATAATTTTTTTAAAATAATAATGATAATTAAAAAATGAAAATTAAAATTTAAAATAATAATAATAGTAAAATTAAAAAAATAAAAACATTAAAATAAGTTAAAGAACAACACAAAAAATTTAAATGAAAGAAAAAAAATAAAAATAAAATAATAATAATAATAATAATACATGCAGTCATAGAGTTCAATTAACTTCTCTTCCAGTAGGTGGAGCTGTGCTCACTGGGCCAAGCTTCTCCTCTCAATAGGTGGGAACCAATCACTGTGCAGCAGCTCTTCCTCCCAGACTGGGCGGGTCTCTAATCCTGAGTGCCTAGGACCTTCTCTAGTGTTTCCTCAAGCCAGGCTCCGCTCAACTGTGACGCTCACCACAATACTTGATACACGTCAGGTCTCTGCTCCTGGTAGCCCTGTTTTCATCAACGCTTGGCACTCTCTCCCTGTTTGCCTCCCTCAGACCCTAAGTTTATAGAGCTTGGGGCTGGGAACCCCCAGCGAATTTGCTTGCTCTCTGGTATCCATGCCCACATTAGCTGGTGTAAGAGACCTCAGTTGTCAGCACTGGTAGGAGCGGTAGCCAGGAATTCCACGCCACAAGTCCCACAGCACACATGATTCCCTCGGTCTGGCCATCTTTCTCACGGGAGACCTGGGAGGGCCCCTTAAGGGAGAGCTGGGAGGGGCCCTTAATGTTTCCCCGCTGTGTGGAGAGAGATGCATAGGGAATTACACACCTGTCGTACTGGTTTCAATGAAGTTATCTCCTCTGCCCATGACATCAGTTCTCTTCCACGGTGGTATCCCATGCAAATGGTGACCATTCGTTCCTTTTGCCAGGTGACCAATGCAATGGATGGGTCCTGACTGTGTCTCCAAAGCCCCATTTCAATCCAGTGGCCTTTTACCTCTGTAAATTCAGAAGGGCCGACCAGTTATTTCAGAGGGAACGTTAGTTCTGAGTCACAAGAAGCAGGCAAATCTGAGCTTCTATGCAGCTGATCCGGGCTCTGTGTGTTTTCTCAGGGGCCCAGACTGTTCGCACCAGATCCACGTCAGGTCAGCATTGCCTAGTGATTCTGAACAAACAGCATTTAGACAGTTTACAACTCCCTATGCCTGCGCAGCTAATGAGGTCAGATACTTGATTTCTCCATGTCCGCCACCATGTTGGATCTCTTATACTGCTACTTTTTAATGTCTGTGCGTGTGCGTGTGTGTATGTGTGTGTGTATACATATATATATATATATATATATATATATATATATATATATATATAAGATTTCTTATATATTTTTAGATATCAATTCAATTCATTATTTGAAGTGGAACCAGTTATATTATTTATTCACAGGATGGTCTATTCATGCATTATCTCTATATTCATAGACACAGGGTACACCTCTGTGTACCCCTAACACTAATGTATATGTCTTCAAAATATTGCTCCCAGAAATGGTGGAAGAAATACTCATGTCACCTGATCCACATATATATTTTATCACAGTAAAATTCTGAACAAAAAATGTAAAGGTCACACTTATGATTGTACCGAAGCCTAAAAGAAAAGTGAAAATGTTTAACTAAAAACATCCATGTGAAGGTTGCCTAATGCTCTCAAATGTCAATCCTATTGGTGACAACATATTTGTTTCTTCCAATGATTATATATTCAAATTAAACCCTGTTGAAAATGTCTAATCCTATAACTCACTTTATACTTTCCTGATTTCATAATGTCTCTATTGATAACTGCTTCCTACTTATTTTCCCCAGTTCATCATTGTGACTGACTCTTCATATGTGCTGACATTTTCATTCATTCTCTAACCGAAACCCTATTGCTAAAGAACTTTTGGTCCAAATACTATACTCACTCTTCTTCCTAAACCTACCGACTATCTTCCTAATCCTACCGACTATCCATTTTTAACTGGATGTTCTCTTCTACATTAAATCTACCAAGGTACAAGGTCCTCTGCTTCAAATCATACCTAGATTTCTGTTTCCATACTTATATTTCACCTCTATGTTCTTTTAATTATCGCAAGTTCCCAATACCATTATTCATCGCACAGAATGATTCCTAACCCAAATTGAACCTGTTATTAACCCTAAACATACACTGTTCCCTCAATCTCATTTTACAGAAGAGCAGCGACAGAGTTGTTCTTAAAATACAGGGAATTAGGGGACCTTCCACCTGCTGAAAACCTCAAAGGTCAATGCAGAAATGATACCTGGAGAAGTTGTAGGGAGGTATGAAAGACCTGAGAGAGCAAAAGTCCTATTCCATGGCAAACAACCTGGTCAGGATAAAGGGATGTGTCTGAATCAGCCTCTCTCTACTTATGTTAGAGAAGATGGACTAAACCAGACCTGTGTGGAGAGCTGTTCCCAGGTGCCTATGGTTGATATACCATTCTAACTTGTGCAAGTGTTCCAGGAAGTAGGAGCAGCCTCCATCTCATGGGACCCTTGGAAGCAAGTGTTAGGACAAACTGGTTGCCAAGGCAGTGACCTCATTCATTCAATTCCAAAGAAAGTGACATACCTCATTTCCTTGGTGATGGAACTCTATGATCTTTGTATCCTAGTGGCCAGGCACCCAGACGCTATCCCATTCCCAGTCACAGTGGTCTCACTTGTTTGGATTTACCAAGGACAGAGTCAGTATTTCTTGGTACCTACTAATGTGAGGATGGCCAAATGCCAGGAGAGCACTGAAGAGGTACCTTTTCTGAGAAAGCCAGTAGTGGCTCACCACTTTTTCCTAACAACTTCACAGAGTTAGCCAAGGAAACCAGACCTGAGAGAGGACAGACTATTTCGAAGGAATATAGTATGGCCGAGCAGTTAGAGGACACTCCAGATAGTCACAGATCTACATGGGGGAAGGAGGTGCCATTATGGGAGTGGGTGTGGGTTTGTGGTTTTGCCTCATGTTCTAACAAAAGGTAGGAATGGCGGTTTGTTTGGATTGAAGTGGACTGTTTCGAGTAAGTCATTTGACAAGGTGAGTGTTTCTATGTTTGTGTATCCGACTATGTCCATTGTTGTAGACATTAGAAAAGAGAATGCATTAATGGATGTGTCCTGTCTAGTATAAATCTTACCATAATTCATCCTGCTCAATTTATGAATGGACTGCACCTTGTCTTATCGATGGGCAACACCTGCTATCATCCTAAGTTCCTGTTTTCTTCCTGAATTCTGGCCAGTCTCCAGAATAGGCTCAGGGATTTGTGTGCAAGATATGTACCACCTCCAAGCTCTGTGACATGGCCATATACTGGATAGCTGAAGAGAATGGAGATCATCTCAGAAAACTCAGATATCAGTGTGACCAGGAAAGTCTCAGTGGAGAAACCCTGCTTTGGGCCTTTTGCTTACCTTATGTTCTGTTGCCCTGAATGTCAGGAAGGTCTTTGCCTCAGGCCACCCCTTTGTGAAGCCTGAAGAAAACAGTTTTAAATTTGAAATGAATAGGCATCACCTGTGGCTCTTTGCTTAATTGCTTTGGAAAGGGATGTGTCTGAATTAGCCTCTTGGCCTTGTATGTGGCTGTGATTTTTATTCTCAGCACATGATGGATCCAAAGAATGATCGCATGTGCGCATCCAAAACCAAAATGGCCAAAAGATCAGTCATTGTGGATGAAGTCTCTCGCCTTCTTCTGTTAGGTTCCTGACATCCATCAAGTGAGAATACTGATCCTTTGGGTCAAATGAGTTCTTGAAATCTCTGCCGAGGTGCTTGGCTTTTCTCGTGACTCTATTTCACATAAACATTCCATACCTGAAAGTCAGTAGGCCTCAAATTGGAGAAACAGAGCAGCATGAACGGCAGGCTTATTTGACCACTCCTGGTTCATATTAAGAGTGTCCAGGCCACCCTGACTTTAGGCAAATGAGGGGCAAGTGAGATTATTTTGGACACTACCAATGGCTGCACCCCTCATGGAAACCTCCAGCCAGAGGTCATGATGAGTGAATATATGGAAGAAGATGAGGGCCATGTGGGAGTGTTTTGGTTTTAATTGTGGTCATTTGTGTGGCGGTTGGAAGAAATGTCTGGGTCCACCTGGGCTTGAACTCTGGTGTGATTCCCCATAGAGACTTAGTTCTGGAACTCACCTCAGAGGAGTATTGCCATGAATTGTTTTGGGATTTTAGGAGGCCACGCATGAGAGTTGCCCTTGGAAACTGAGATCTGGCTTTCCACAGAGCACTGGGAATCTCAGCCAGCATATCACATGATATAATTGTGAAAAACTTGCAGCCATAGTTGAGAGTCAAAACACACATGGACCTCACATTTTACACCTCAATGTGCCTGGCTTCATGTGACCTTTTCCCCACTCTTTGGGAAGCCTTGCCTGTGAGAGTTCTCCAGAGTTTTCATTTAAATTAGCTTCCTCAACATTTAGTGGTTCCTGAATGAATTGAAACCCAGAGTTTCTCCAACTTCATCCTTGAAAAATGGCTTGATAAATACCATGAATTTTTGGAAGTTCCCACAACCAGGTGGCACTGGAGAACATTTGGATGTCCTGTTGCTGATCATGAGTATACCAGACAATGCCTTGATTTACTGGGTTTCATGAAAATGGTGTAGAACAGAGATGCCAGTAAGTTGGAGCCTGCTGAGTAGTGGGCCTAGAGCAGTGGTGGGCAGGTGTGTGATGAAACATCAGTGGTAGGGCCATGAGGATCTACCATTGGATTCCAAATGGCTTGTGACTGACATGGTGCAGCCAGCAGTCCCTTATATGTAAAGGCATCTTGTTATATGGTGAGGTTTCAGGTCAATGTTCTGAATCAGGTTGATATGGACGAGGGGGCAATGGGGCAAGCTAGGAGGGATAGAAGCCTGGTTGGTGCATTCTCCTGCAGACCCTGACCCAACACACGTGACAGAACTCCCTCCAGCAATATGTCCCAGTTGAGCTCCTGGTATTTCGTGAAGCAAATACCAAACTCCCAGTGCAGCAGGAAAAACACCACAAAAAGTGTAGGAGGACCAAATGGCTTCGCAGTCAACAGGGAGAGACACTTAGTCCTCAGTGGTCACAGTTTACCTACAAAGAGAGGATTCAGCATTGCTGCCTCATCTTCATTGGAAAATAAGAAACCATGTCCTTCAGGTCACATAGATGCAGAACCAGCTTTGATGGTCTCACTACTAAAGAAGCCAAATCTCCTGACAACAACATATATTTCAAGTGCCCAAACTCAGAGGCAGTTTCTCAAAAAGTTTTTAGGCTCTCAGAGCTCCCTGTTTGTGTTGTGTTTACCCTGTCCCTTACTTTTGGAAACTCCTCTACCACCTCCATGGTTATGAACTCTTGAGCATTTTCCATTCCAGATATGTATTCACTGATTTTCTAACTCTTCTCCTCTAATTATGTTTTACCTGGGGTGAAGGTAATGTCAAGGCATTTTTCTGGATGAGAGTGAGAGGATATCAGACCTTAACAGATATTTGTGAAGCACATATTTGCTTACACATTGAAATCATTTTCCAATTATCCTTTTGAAATACTGAATCCCTGACACTAACCCATACCTACTAGAATCAGACAACTCATCCTAATATAATGGAGAAAAATAACCCAAACAGAATAGAAATTCAAGCAGTTCAGAGGAGGCATCTTTTATAGTTGGACTTGCCTTTTGCATTATATATGGTAGGAGTTATAAATCTAGTCAATTTTTATTTGAAATAGTTCCCCATGTGTTTTTAAAGATAACAAATGTGTGAAATCCTGTTTCCCTTTCTCTGTAGCCAATTCACACATGTATATTTATATGCACATATAGAATCCTACCAGGAATCCCACGTACATTTTTGTGAGGTTTCTCACTTCGCAGATTCAAATTGTGAGAAGAGATCACTCCTCTTAAAAGCTGTTAGAACTGAAGATTCAAACTATAGGGGAGCTTTCTAGTAGAACAACATTATACATATACTCATGTTCAGTAAAATAATTATTTTTGCATCTGTGGATGATATATATTTCCTGATGAATTTTGATTTTCATATATATTGCTGCTTTTTAATGTCTGTGTGTAGTTTGTATGTGTGTGTGTGTGTATATATATATATATATATATATATATATATATATATATATACACACACACACACACACTATTCAGATTTTTCAATATATAAAATATATGTGTCTTATATACACTTTCTAAATTCATTCATGTTCATGTATATGGATTTATAATCAACTTTTCACAAGATTATTTTCCGAAATATTCATCCACCTGAAATACATATTTGTTTCCTAGTACTGAAAACAAACTTCAGTGAATGGTGCCTACAAATTCTAATAATTTTACAGTAACTGACCCAGTTTACCACCAATGCAAGTAGATTCCTATGGGACATGATATGTAATTTGAGGTTCATTTGTTTTCAACACTGGTACATTATTATTTCTTCAGTTTTTGCACATCATACGATATATATTTCATCCACAAGTTCACAAATTTACAGGCATTTGTTTCAACTTTAATCAATTCCTGTTTCAGAACACAAGTATTATCAGGGTTTCTGAACTCGTCTTTTCATGACGCTTCTTTCCAAACAAGTTATTTTCGATTTCCATAATCACTGGTGAAGTAAAACTCACACCCTTCGTGATAAACCAAAACACTAATATTACCATTATATGTATACCATTTTGGAAAGAATGATTGTATATCAATATAACATTTCCTGTAATTTTTCAGATATCAGCTCAATCCATTATTTATTTTTGGAACAAGTTATATTATTTATTCACAGTATGTTCTATTCATGCTTTATCTTTATATTCATAGACACAGTGTACACCTCTTTGGACCCCCAATACTAATTTTACGTCTTCAATATATTGCTACCAGAAATGGTGGAAGAAATACTTATGTCACCTGATCTACATATACATTTTATCACAATAATATTCTGAAAAAAAATGTAAAGGTCACACTTATGACTGTACCAAAGCCTAAAAGGAAAGTGAACATGGATTAATAGAAACATCCATGTCCATGCTGCCTAATGCTCTCAAATGTCAATCCTATTGGTGACAACATATTTGTTTCTTCCTAAGATTATATATTCAAACTCAACCCTGTTGAAAATGTCTAATCCTATCACTCACTTTATATTTTGCCTGATGCAATAATGTCTCTATTGATATCTGCATTTCTACATATTTTCCCAGTTTATCATAGTGACTGACTCTTCATATGTGCCGACATTTACATTCACTCTCTAACCGAAACCATATTGCTAAAGAACTTTTGGTCTAAATCCTATAATCGCTCTTCTTCCTAAACCTACCGACAATCTTTCTAAACCTACTGACTATCCCTTTTTACTGGATGTTCTCTTCTACGTTCGATCATCCAAGGTACAAGGTCTTATGCCATTGTATATTGAATTATCTGAGACATCTTTAGAGAACATAAATCAAGCTAAGTATCCCAATCAAGGGCCCAATGCCCTTCTGGGTTTCAAATTATACCTAGATTTTTATTTTCATACTTATATTTCACCTCTACATTCTTGTAAATCTCACAGGTTGCCAATACCATTATTCATCGCACAGAATGATTCCTAACCCAAATTGAACCTGTTATTAACCCTAAACATACACTGTTCCCTCAATCTCATTTTACAGAAGAACAGGGACGGAGTTGTTCTTACAATACAGGAAAGTAGGGGACCTTCCACCTGCTGAAAACCTCAAAGGTCCATACAGAAATGATACCCGGAAAAGTTATAGGCAGCTATGAAGGACCTGAGAGAGCAAAAGTCATCTTCCATGGCAAACAACCTGGTCAGGATGAAGGGATGTGTCTTAATCAGCCTCTCTCTTCTTATTGTAGAGAAGATGGACCAAATCAGGCCTGTGTGGAAAGCTGTTCATGGGTGCCTATGGTTGATATACCATTCTAACTTGTGAAAGTGTCACAGGAAGTAGGGGCAGCCTCCATCTCATGGGACCCTTGGAAGCAACTGTTAGGAAAAAGGGGTGCCAAGGCAGTGGCCTCATTCAGTTCCAAAGAAAGTGACATATCTAATTTCCTTGGTGATGGAACTCTCTGAACTTGCTATCCAAGAACCAAGACACCGAGAGGCAATCCCAGTCCAAGTCCCTGTGGGCTCACTTGATTGGATTTTCCAAGGACAGAGTCAGTCTTTCTCGGTACCTAATGATGTGAGTATAGCCAAATACCAGGAGAGCACTGAAGAGGTACTTTTCCTGAGAAAGCAGGTAGTGGCTCGCCACTTTTTCCTGACAACTTTACAGAGTTGGTCAAGGAAAGCAGATCTGATAGAGGACACGCCATTTCGGGGGAACATAATATGGCCCACCAGTCAGAGTTAACTCCGGAGAGTCACAGAACTACTTGAGGGAAGGAGGTGCCTTTGTGAGTGTGGGTTTGTTGTTTTGTCTCATATTCTGAGAATAGGTAGGGAAGGCGGTTTGTTTGATTTGGAGTGAACTGTTTCTAGTAAGTCGTTTGACAAAATGAGTGTTTCTATGTCTGTGTATCCCACTGTGTCCGTGGTTGTAGACATGAGAAAAGAGAATGCAACAATGGATGTGTCCTGTCTAGTAGAAAGCTTCCCATTATGCATCCTGCCTAATTTATGAATGGAGTGCGGCTTGCCTTATGGATGAGCAATGCCTATTACCTTCCTAAATCCCTGTTTTCTTCTGAATTCTGGCCACTCTCCAGAATAGGCTCATGGTTTTGTGTCCAAGATATGCAACAACTCCAAGGTCTGTGACATGGCCATGTACAGGATAGCTGAAGGGAATGGCCAGCATCTCAGAAAACTCAGATATCAGTGTGACCAGGAAAGTCTCAGTGGATATACCCTGCTTTTGGCCTTTTGCTTACCTATTGTTCTGTTGCCCTGAATATCAGGAAGGTCTTTGCCTCAGGCCACCCCTTTGTGAAGCCTGAAGGAAACAGTTTTCAAATGGAAATGAATGGGCATCACTTGTGGCTCTTTCTTAGTTGCTTTGGAAAGGGATGTGTCTTAATTAGACTCTTGGCCTTGTATGTGGCTGTGACTTTGATTCTCAGCAGCTGATGGATCTAAAAATGATCCCATGTGTGCATCCAAAACCATAATTGCCAAAAGATCAGTCATTGTGGATGAAGTCTCTCGTCTTCCTCTGTTAGGTTGCTGACCTCCATCAAGTGAGAATAGGTATTCCTTGGGTCAAATGAGTTCTTCAAATCACTGCAGAGGTGCTTAGGTTTTCGTATGACTCCAAATCACATAAAGAATCTATACTTGAAAGTCAGTAGGCCTCAAATTGGAGAAACAGAGCAGTATTAACGGGAGGCTTATTTGATCACTCCTGGTTCACAGAAAGGGTGTCCAGGCCAACATGACTTTAGGCAAATGAGGGGCAAGGGAGTTTATTTGGACACTGTCTTTGGGTGAGCCCTTCATGGAAACCTCCAGACAGAGGTTACGATGAGTGACTATATGGAAGAAGATGAGGACCATGTTTGAGTGTTTTGTTTTTAATTGTGGTCATTTGTGTGGTGGTTGTAAGAAATATCTTGGTCCACCTGGGCTTGAACTCTGTTGGGATTTCCCTTCAAGACTGCGTTCTGGAACTGAACTCAGAGAAGTATTGCCATGAATAGAAATACAGGCAGTTTAGAGGAGGCATGGTGTATATTTGGACTTGCCTTTTGCATGATACAGAGTAGGAGTTAAATCTAGTCAATTTTTTGTTGAAATAGTTCTCCATGTGTTTTTAAAGTTAAAAAATTGTGAATTCCTGTCTCCCTTTCTCTGTAGCCTATTCAGCACATATATTTTTATATGGATATATAGAATCATACCTGGTACCACACATACATTCTTGTGAGGTGGATGAGTTGGCAGATACAAATTGTGAAAAGAGATCACTCCTAATTAACCGTGTTGGAACTGAATATTCAACCAATGGGTGAGCTTGCTAGTTGAACAACATTATACATAAATCCATGTTCAGTAAAATGAATATTTTTGGATCTTTTTATGATATATATTTTATGAAAATTTTGATTGACATATATTTTGCTATTTTTTTTTCTGTGTGTGTGTGTGTGTGTGTGTGTTTTGTGTCATTCGCCTGTTCTGTAAAACAACTTCAGAGAGAGAGGTTAAAAATTCATGCAAAGCTCTGATGGAGGTATCTAATATCTTAGTTTTGGTCTATTGCTTCTTCTAATTGGGTCATTTGTTGTGTCCCATGGACGAGGGCAATGGTTCCTGTGCCCACCCCTGAAGCAACTCCTATTCCGAATAGGATGGCTAAAGTGAGGGATATATGTCCCCAGTGGAAACGGGTTGTATGCCCCTCTATTTCATTTTCAAATGAACCTGCATCATGACAGAGCACTCTGGGAAACATCTGCACCATTACACAATTAATCACATCTGTTGACAATTTCTTTAAAACATAAACAATGTTTAATTATATACAATTATGCTGTTGTAGGGACGGACAAGGCAAGGTACCTAAGATAGCAACGAAGACAGGGAAACCGTCCTATTTGGTTGCAACCAGATTCAGAGGGCATTGCTTCTGTTGTAATCAATTATTCTCCTGAAACTCAAGTTTAGGTAGTTTCAGAATTTTGTACCCAACATGTAAGGGAAGGGGCTCAGAAGTTCACAGTCTTCAGAAGTTCAAAAAAGCCGTTGTTGTTTCTGTTTTTACCTCAGTTCTGGGCAAGTTAACTTTTCAAGGACACCTGGGAGGGAAAGAGCTTTTTCCTACCTTTCTTATTTTTCACCCCTGACAGCTGTTACCATGGAGCCCTGATGGTAACTTCTTTATCTTAGAAATATAGCCATCTCTGTAAAGCCCCAGCTCATGGCCAGAGGCCTTGTTCATTATTTTGTGGAAAACAAGTAATGGGGTGTCTAGCATAGAAGTGCTTATTTTTTTAGCCAGTGGCCAAGTAGAACAAGGCAACACTAAAAGAGGAAGTTTATCTACATTGAACTCTTTTATAGGGACTCTTTTGCTGAAAGTCCTAAAGTCAGCCATGGTGAAGACTTCTGTAGAAAGTCAGTTAAGAATTTTCTGTAGGCCTGGTACAGAAGGGGAAGACAGGGAAGGTGGGGCTGACAGCAGCTCCGAGGATGTGAGAATAAGGAAGGAGAGATGTAAAAGAATAATGGGAAAGGGGTTTGGGATTTTCCTAGCAACAAAAACTTGAGCTGTAGAACAGGTAGAGCAGAGGGGAAGACAAGAGTGAGTATCCCAAAATGCATGTGAGGGACTTTAAATTTTTAGTAAACTGTTTTCAGTGATGACAAAGCAACTTTAAAGGCCATTTTCATTACATCTTTGATAGGAGTCTGAGGGCTCTCCTCAGCTAGTTTCAGCTTTGTGTTAGCTGGTAAGAGGACCTGGTGGGACCCGGGGCGGGCACGGACAGGAGAAGAGAGGAGTGAGTCGGTGGATGGGAACCTGAGTACCTGCTACTTCAGCAAGATGGTGATGGTCTGAGAACCAGCAGAGATTTGGGTTTTTGATCTAATAATTGGAGGGGAGAAATCAGGTTGCTGAGGTGAGAGTGACAGCAGAGACTCTGGAGCACAAGGCTGAAGGTGAGGATTGATTGGATAAGCATAGTTCAGGATATGAGTGAAGGATGGAAAAGGCATGCCCATAGGGGAATCTCCTTTCACCCTTTTGAGCACTTGCAGAAGTTAAAAAGGTCACACAGGGCTGGGGATGTGGCTCATTTGTAGCACGCTCGCTTGGCATGCGTGCGGCCCAGGTTCGATCCTCAGCACCACATACAAACAAAGATGTCGTGTCCAGCAAAAAACTAAAAAATAAATATTAAAAATTCTCTCTGTCTCTCTCTCTCTCACCTCTCTCTTTAAAAAAAATGGTCACGCAGAATTTGAGGATCAAGAGACCCCTCTGGGGGCCATCGGTTTTGGTTATCTAATTGGTAATATGGCCTATGCTGTGTACTGAATTTGATGAGGAGTTTGTGTTCCATCAGGCAGCCCCTGTATGCTCACATCCCCATGACGTACAGCAAAAGTCTGCCAGGCATTCTGGGATTACTAAAAAGGAGTGATGGATTTTTCCTTTCCCCAGGTCCATGATCCTCTTAGTTATACAAGTCCGATATTTACTGCCATTAGCCCCTTGAACTAGAGACCTTTTATTTGATAGAGGGCCCAATGGGGCCTTAAGGGCTGAGTTTATTGCCCCTGTATCCACTTCAAAGTTTACTGGTGTCTCCTCCACTTCAAAAGATACGCTGAGCTCAGGGAGGGGATCTGAGCCCCGACTTTCGTAGTCATGCTGAAGAGTCAGAAAGGCTGGCTGGCGTGGCTGCCTCTTTCTAGGGAACTCTTGAACCCAGTGTCCTCGTTCTTTACAGTAGGCACATTGATCTGAGGTCAGGGGTGGCCTCTGGCGTGGGACCAGGTATCCCTTCCTGTCTCCCTGTTTCTTAATTTCTGGCCTTTTTGTTATTGTGACCGGGACCTTAGTCAACTCCTTAGTCTGTCTTTTGTTTCTTTTATCCTCCTTTTGCTCCCTTCTCTTCCTCAGTTTCTCTCTTATAGTATACTTTCTCGGCTTCTCTGACTAAATCTCTCAAAGTCATATCTTGTAATCCATCTAAGCATTGTAACGTTCTTTAAATATCCAAGGCAGCATGCCCAATAAAGGCCATTGTGACAGATGATTTTTGATCCTCTGCATGAGGATCGAAAGGAGTATATCTCCTATATGCCTCCGTAATTCTCTCTAGAAACATAGAGGAAGATTCATCAGGCCCGCAGGCGTGGTACCCACGTCACCCTAAATGGAGTAGGGAAAGAGCAGTGCCACTGCCTGCTCCCGGATCAGGCCCAGCCACCAGCTGGTGTGGTAGTCACGTCACCCAAATTGTAGTAGGGGCCAAGCAGGCTGCCCCCCGCGCCCGCCACAAAAGCAGACCTGTGACTGACCTTCGGAACAGGCCCAGAGGCCTGCCACCATGGTAGACATGACACCCCAATTGGAGTAGTGGCAGAGCAGAGCTTTCTCCCGCGCCCAGTACAAGCACAACGGCCCACCGGCGTGGTAGTCACGTCAACCCAATTGGAGTAGGGGCAGAGCAGAGTGTTTGCCCGCACCCGGAACAGGCCCAGCGATCTGCCAGCATGGTAGTCACGACACCCCAATTGCAGTAGGGCCAAAGCAGAGCCACCACCCGCTCCCGCAAGGTAGGCAGACCTGCAACTGACCGGCGGAACAGGACTAGCGGCCTGCAAGCACAGCAGACACATCAACCCATTTGGTTCTTTGAAAAAATAAAAAAAATCTACAGACCCTTAGACATGCTAACGAAGACAAAAAGAGAGAGAACTCAAATTACTAGCATACAGGATGAAAAAGACAATATCATAACAGATATTTCAGATATACAGAAGATAATCCAAAATTATTTTGAATCTTTGTACTCTAATAAAATAGAAGACAGTGAAGGCATCGATAAATTTCTTAAGTCATATGATCTGCCCAGATTGAGTCAGGAGGATATAGACAACCTAAACAGACCAATATCAATTGAGGAAATAGAAAAAACCATCAAAACACTACCAAGTAAGAAAAGCCCAGGACCTGATGGGTATACAGCAGAGTTTTACAAAACCTTTAAAGGGGAACTAATACCAATACTTTTCAAGCTATTTCAGGAAATTGAAAAAGAGGGAGAACTTCCAAATTCATTCTATGAGGTCAACATCACTCTGATTCCTACACTAGACAAAGACACTTCAAAGAATGAAAACTACAGACCAATATCTCTAATGAGCCTAGAGGCAAAAATCCTCAATTAAATTCTGGCAAATCAGATACAAAAGCATATCAAAAAAATTGTGCACCATGATCAAGTAGGATTCATCCGTGGGATGCAAGGCTGGTTCAATATACAGAAATCAATAAATGTTATTCATCACATCAATAGACTTAAAAATAAGAACCATATGATCATCTCGATAGATGCAGAAAAAGCATTCGACAAAGTACAGCATCCCTTTATGTTCAAAATTCTAGAAAAACTAGGGATAACAGGAACATACCTCAATATTGTAAAAGCAATCTATGCTAAGTCTCAGGCTAGCATACTTCTGAATGGAGAAAAATTGAAGGCATTCCCCCTAAAATCTGGAACAAGACAGGTATGCCCTCTTTCACCACTTCTGTTCAACATAGTTCTCGAAACACTGGCCAGAGCAATTAGAGAGATGAAAGAAATTAAAGGCATATAAATAGGAAAAGAAGAACTTAAATTATCACTATTGCAGATGACATGATTCTATTCCTAGCAGACCCAAAAGGGTCTACAAAGAAACTAATAGAGCAAATAAATGAATTCAGCAAAGTGGCAGGATATAAAATCAACACTCATAAATCAAAGACATTCCTGAATATCAGTGACAAATCCTCTGAAACGGAAATGAGGACAACCACTCCATTCACAATATACTAAAAAAAAAAAAAAATAATTGGGAATCAACCTAACAAAAGAGGTGCAAGTTTTATACAAGGAAAACTACAGAAACCTAAAGAGAAAAATAGAGGAAGATATTAGAAGATGTAAAAATGTACCCTGTTCATAGATAGACAGAACTAACATCATCAAAATGGCGATATTACTAAAAGTTCTCTATAGGTTTAGTGCAATGCCAATCAAAACCCAACGGCATTTCTTGTAGAAATAGAGAAAGCAATCATGAAATTCATATGGAAAAATAAAAGACCCAGAATAGCAAAAACAACACTAAGCAGGAAGTGTGAATCAGTCGGTATAGGGATACCAGACTTCAAACTATACTGCAGAACAATAGTAACAAAAATAGCATGGTACTGGTACCAAAACAGGTGGGTGGACCAATGGTACAGAATAAAGGACACAGAAACCAATCCAAAAAATACAACTATCTTACATTTGATAAAGGGGCTAAAAGCATGCAATGGATGAATGATAGCATCTTCAACAAATGGTGCTGGGAAACCTGGAAATCCATATGTAACAAAAAGAAACTGAATCCCTTTCTCTCGCCATGCACAAAAGTTAACTCAAAATGGATCAAGGAGCTTGATATCAAATCAGACATGGTGTCTGATAGAAGACAAAGTTGGCTACGATCTACATACTGTGGGGTCGCCTCCAAATTCCTCAATAGGACACCCATAGCACAAGCGTTAATAACTAGAATCAACACATGGGACTTACTCAAACTAAAAAGGTTTTTTCTCAGCAAAAGAAACAGTAAGAGAGGAAAATAGGGAGCCCACATCCTGGGAACAAATCTTTCCTCCTAACACTTCAGATAGAGCACTAATATCCAGAGTATACAAAGAACTCAAAAAATTAGTCAATAAGATAACAAATAACCCAAACAACAAATGGGCCAAGAACCTGAACAGACACTTCTCAGAGGAGGACATAAAATCAATCAACAAGTACATGAAAAAATGGTCACCATCTCCAGCAGTCAGAGAAATGTGAATCAAAACCACCCTAAGATACCATCTCACTCCAGTAAGATTGGCAGCCATTATGAAGTCAAACAATCACAAGTGCTGGCGAGGATCTGGGGAAACAGGTACACTTGTATATTTCTGGTGGGACTGCAAATTGGTGCAGGCAAATGGGAAAGCAGTATGGAGATTTCTTGGAAAGCTGGGAACGGAACCACCATTTGACCCAGTTATTCCCCTACTCGGTCTAAAACCTAAAGACCTAAAAAGAGCATGCTACAGGGACACTGCTACATCGATGTTCATAGCAGCACAATTCACAATAGCAAGACTGTGGAACCAACCTAGATGCCCTTCAATAGAAGAATGAATGAAAAAAATGTGGCATTTATACACAATGGAGTATTACTCGGCATTAAAAAATGACAGAATCATAGAATTTTCAGGGAAATGGATGGCATTAGAACAGATTATGCTAAGTGAAGCTAGCCAATCCCTAAAAAACAAATGCCAAATGTCTTCTTTGATATAAGGAGAATAACTAAGAACAGAGTAGGGACGAGGAGCATGAGAAGAAGATTAACATTAAACAGGGATGAGAGGTGGAAGGGAAAGGGAGAGAGAAGAGAAACTGCATGAAAATGGAAGGAGAACCTCAGGGTTATACAAAATTACATACAACAGGAAGTGAGGGGAAAGGGAAAAATAATACAAGGGGGAGAAACTTATTACTGTATAGGGGGTAGAGAGAGAAGAGGAGAGGAGACTGGAGGGGAGGGGGGATAGTAGAGGATAGGAAAGGCAGCAGAATACAACAGACACTAGTATGGCAATATATGAATCAATGGATGTGTAACTGATGTGATTCTGCAATCTGTATACGGGGCAAAAATGGGAGTTCATAACCCACATAAATCAAAGTGTGAAATATTATTTATCAAGAACTATGTAATGTTTTGAACAACCATATATAAAAATTTAAAAAAAGAGATAACTAAATTCGGTGAATAATGCACGAGAATCCTAATATTTCTACAGTTTAAAATCAATGCCAGTAGATTCCTATGGGACATGATGTGTATTTTGACGTTCATTTTTATTCAACAATGGTACATTACTATTTCATGAGTTTATGCACATCATAGGATATATATTTCATCCACAAATTAGCAAATTTATAGGCATTTGATTGAATTTCAATCGCTTCCTGCTTTACAATATATGCATTCCTCCAGGTTTCCTGAAAGGTCTTTTCATGAGACTTCTTTCCAAACATATTATTTTCGATTTCCATAATCACTTTTGAAGCAAAACTCACACACTGTTCATGATAAACCAAAACACTAATATTACCATTAGATGTATAATTGGTGGGAATGAATGATTGTATATCAATATAAGATTTCCTGTAATTTTCCAGATATCAGTTCAATATATTATTTAATGTTTGAACAAGTTATATTATTTATTCAGAGTATTGTCTATTCATGCTTTATCTCTATATTCATAAACACAGGGTGCACCTCTTTGTACCCCCAATACTAATTTTACGTCTTCAATATATTGTTTCCAGAAATGGTGGACGAAATACTCATGTCACCTGATCTACATATACATTTTTTCACAGTAATATTCTGGACAAATAATGTAATGGTCACGGTTATGATTGCACGAAGGACTAAATGAAAAGTGAACATGGATTACTAAAAACATCTATGTCCAGGTTGCCTAATGCTCTTAACTGTCAATCCTATTGGTGACTACATATTTTTTTTCTTCAAAAGATTATGTATTCAAACTCAACCCTGTTGAAAATGTCTAATCCTATCACTCACTTTATACTTTGCCTGATTTCATAATGTCTCTATTGATATCTGCATTTCTACATTTTTTCCCAGCTCATCATAGTGACTGACTCTTCATATGTGCTGACATTTACATTCACTCTCTAACCGAAACCCTATTGTTAAAGAACTTTTGTCCAAATCAAATACTCACTCTTCTTCCTAAACCTACCGACTAGCTTCATAATCTTACTGACTATCCCTTTTTGACTGGATGTTCTCTTCTACATTCAATCATCCAAGGTACAAAGTCCTATGCCATTGTGTATTGAATTAACTGAGACATCTTTGCAGAATATAATTCAAAGCTAATTATCCCAATCAAGGGCTCAATGCCCTTCTGGGCTTCAAATCATACCTAGATTTCTGTTCTCATACTTATATTTAACCTCCATATTCTTTTAAATATTGAAGGTCCCCAACATTATTATTCATCACACAGAATGATTCCTAACACAAATCGAACCTGTTATTAACCCGAAACATACACTGTTCCCTCAATCTCATTTTACATAAGAGCAGGGACAGAGTTGTTCTTACAATACAGGAAAGGAGGGGACAGTCCACCTGCTGAGAACCTCAAAGGTCCATGCAGAAATGATACCTGGACAAGTTGTAGGCAGGTATAAAGGACCTGAGTGAGCAAAACTCATCTTCCATGGCAAAACACCTGGTCAGGATGAAGGGATGTGTCTTAATCAGCCTCTCTCTTCTTATTGTAGAGAAGACTGACAAAACCAAACCTGTGTGTAGAGCTGTTCCTGGGTGCCTATCGTTGATATTTCATTCTAACTTGTGAAAGTGTCACAGGAAGTAGGGACCGGCTCCATCTCATGGGACCCTTGGAAGCAACTGTTAGGGAAAAGTGGTTGCCAAGGCAGTGACCTCATTCAGTTCCAAAGAAAGTGACATACCTCATTATTTGGTGATGGAACTCTCTGAACTTGGTATCCAAGAAGCCAGGCACCCAGAGGCAGTCCCAGTTCCAGTCCCAGTGGACTCGCTTGTTTGGATTTTCCAAGGACAAAATCAATCTTTCTTGGTACCTACTGATGTGAGGATGGCCAAATGCCAGAAGAGCTCTGAAGAGGGACCTTTCCTGAGAAAGCAGGTAGTGGCTCACCACTTTTTCCTGACAACTTCACAGAGTTGGCCATGGAAACCAGATCTGAAAGAGGACAGGCCATTTTGGGAGAACATAGTATGGCTCACCAGTCATAGGACACTCCTTCTAATCACAGATATACTTGGGGGAAGGAGCTGCCTTTGTGGGAGTGGGTATGGCTTTGTGGTTCTGTCTCATGTTCTGAGAATAGGTAGGAAAGGCGTTTTTTATTTGTTGTTTTTTTTTTTTTTTGTTTTTGGTTTTCAGTGGACTGTTCTGGTAAGTCGTTTGACAAGGCAAGTATTTCCATGTCTGTGTATTCCACTGTGTCCGTTGTTGTAAACATTAGGAAAGAAAATGCATTAATGAATGTGTCCTTTAAAGTATAAATATTCCCAAAATTCATCCTGCCCAATATATGAATGAACTGCAGCTTGTCTTATCGAAGGGAAACACCTGCTATCTTCCCAAGTTAATGTTTTCTTCCTGTATTCTGGCCAGTCTCCAGAATAGGCTCATGGTTTTGTGTCCACGATATGTACCACCTCCAAGCTCTGTGACATGGTCATGTACTGGATAGCTGAAAAGAATGGCGAGCATCTCAGAAAACTCAGATATCAGTGTGACCAAGAAACTCTCAGTGGAGAGACCCTGCTTTGGACCTTTTGCTTAAGTACTGTTTTGTTACACTGAATATCTGGAAGGTCTTTGCTTCAGGGCACCCCGTTGTGAAGCCTGAAGAATATAGTTTTGAAATGGAAATGAATAGGCATCACCTGTGGCTCTTTGCTTAATTGCTTTGGAAATGGATGTGGCTGAATTAGCCTCTTGGCCTTCTTTGTGGCTGTGATTTAGATTCTCAGCACATGATGGATATAAAGAATGATCCCATGTGTGCGTCCAAAACTATAATGGCAAAAAATCAGTCATTGTGGATGAAGTCTCTCGTCTTCCTCTGTTAGGTTCCTGACCTCCATCAAGTGTGAATAGGGATTCTTTGGGTCAAATGAGTTCTTCAAAGCCCTGATGAGGTGCTTGGGTTTTCGCATGACTCCAAATCACATAGAGAATCTATACCTGAAAGTCAGTAGGCCTCAAATTGTAGAAACAGAGCAGTATTAACGGCAGGCTTATTTGATCACTTCTGGTTCACAGGAGGGCTGTCAAGGCCACCCTGACTTTAGGCAAATGAGGGGCAAGCGAGCTTTTTTTGGACACAGTCTTGGGCTGTGCCCCTGATGGAAAACTCCAGCCAGAGGTTACGATGAGTGACTATATGGAAGAAGATGAGGGCCATGTGGGAATGTTTTGGTTTTAATTTTGGCCATTTGTTTGGCGGTTGGAAGAAATGACTGGGTCCACTTGGGCTTGAACTTTGGTGTGATTCCCCTTAGAGACTGAGTTGTGAAACTGAACTCAGAGAAGTATTGCCATGAATTTTGTTTGGATTTTAGGATGCCACGCATGTGAGTCGCCCTTGTAAACTGAGATCTAGGGCCAGGGTGGCTTTCCACAGAGCACTGGGAATCTCTGCCAGGATATCACATGATTTTATTCTCAAAGACATGGCAGCCATATTTGAGAGTCGAAAAATACATAGGACTCACATTGTAGACTTTAATGGGCCTGGCATCATGTGACCATTTTGGCACTCTTTCAGAAGCCTTGCCTGTGAGAGTTCTCCAGAGCTTTTATTGAATTGAGCTTCCTCAACATTTAATGGTTACTGAATGAATTGAAAGCCACAGTGCCTCCAACTTCATCCTTGAAAAATGGCTAGATAAATACCATGAAAATTTTGAAATTCCCATGACCAGGTGGCACTGGAGAACCTTTGGATGTCCTATTGCTGATCAAGAGTATACCAGACAGTGCCTTGATTGACTGGGTTTCATGAAAATGGTGTAGTACAGAGATGCCAGTAAGTTAGAGCCTGCTGAGTAGTGGGCCTAGAGCAGTTTTGGGCAGGTGTGTGATTAATCACCAGTGGTAGGGTCATGAGGATCTACCATTGTATTTCAAATGGCATGTTACTTACATGGTGCAGCCAGCAGACCCTTATATGTAAAGGCATCTTGTTATATGGAGAGGTTTCAGGGCAATGTTCAGAATTAGGTTGATATGGACAAGGGGGCAATGGGGCAAGCTATGAGGGATAGAAGCCGGGTTGGTGCATTCTCCTGCATACCCTGGCACACCACACGTGACAGAACTCCCTCCAGCATTGTGTCCCAGTTTAGCTCCTTGTATGTCATGAAGCAAATACCAAACTCCGAGTGCAGTAGCAAAAACACGACAAAAAGTGGACCAGGACCAAATGGCTTCACAGTCCACATGGGGAGAAACTTAGTCCCCAGTGGTCACAGTTTACCTACAAAGAGATAATGCAGCACTGCTGCTCATCTTTATTGGAATATAAGAAGCCATGTCCTCCAGGTCACATAAATGCAGACCCAGCTTTGATGGTCTCACGCAAAGAAGTCAAATCTCCTGACAACAACATATTTTTCAAGTGCCCAACCTCACAGAAAGTTTCTCAAAAAGTTTTTAGGCCAGAAGAGCTCCATGTTTGTGGAGTGTTAACCCAGTCCCTTACTTTTGGAAACTCCTCTACCACCTCCAAGATTGTGAACTCCTGAGCATTTCCATTCCAGATATGTATTCACTGATTTTCTAACTCTTCTCCTCCAATTGTGTCTTAATTGGGGCAAAGGTATTGACAAGGCATTGCTCTGGATGAGAGTGGAAGGATATTTATGCAGCACATATTTGCATACACATTGGATTCATTTTTCAATTTTCCTATTGAAATAGTGAATCCCTGACACTAACCCGAACCTATTAGGCTCAGACTACTCAACCTAATAAAAAGGAGAAAAATAACCCAAACAAATATAAATACAAGCAGTTCAGAGGAGGCATGTTGTATATTTGGACTTGCCTTTTGCATTATATAAGGTAGGAGTTATAAATCTAGTCAATTTTTAATTGAAATAGTTCTCCATGTGTTTTTAAAGTTAACAGATATGTGAATTCTTGTTTCCAATTCTCTGTAGCCATTTCACCCATGTATATTTATATACATATATAGAATCCTACCAGGTATCACATGTACATTTTTGGGAGGTGGCTGACTTGGCAGATACAAATTGTGAGAAGAGTTCACTCCTCTTAAACGCTGTTGGAACTGAAAATTCAACCTACAAGCTTCCTAGTAGAACAACATTATACATAAGCTCATGTTCAGTAAAATAAATATTTTTGCATCTGTGGATGATATATATTTAATGATGAATTTTGTTTGGCATATATATTGCTACTTTTTAATGTCTATTTGTGTTTTTTTTGTATATATACATACACTCTGTAGATTTTTCAAAATATGAAATATGTGTCTTATATACACTCTCTTAATTCATTCATGTTCATGTACTTGGATTTATAATCAACTTTTCACAAGATTATTCTCAGACATATTCATTTAACTGAAATACATGTTTGTTTCCTAGTACTGAAAACTAACTTCAGTGAATGGTGCATACAAATCCTAATAATTCTACAGTAACTAACCCAGTCTAACATCAATGCAAGTAGATTCCTATGGCACATGATATGTAATTTGACGTTCATTTGTATTCAACACTGGTACATTACTATTTCTTCAGGGTTTGCACATCATAGGATATACATTTCATCCACAAGTTCACAAATTTATAGGCATTTGTTTCAACTTTAATCACTTATTGCTTCAGAACACATGTATTATCAGGGTTTCTTGACTGGTCTTTTCATGAGAATTCTTTCCAAACACATTATTTTCAATTTCCATAATCACTATTGAAGCAAAACTCACACACTCTTCATGATAAACCAAAACACTAATATTACCATTTGATGTATAATTGGTCGGAATGAATGATTGTATATCAATATAAGATTTCCTGTAATTTTTCAGATATCAGTTCAATACATAATTTAAATTTGGAACAACTTATATTATTTATTCACATTATGGTCTATTCATGCTTTATCTCTATATTCATAGACACAGGGTACACCTCTTTGTACCCCCAAAACTAATTTTATGTCTTCAATATATTGCTCTCAGAAAAGGTGGTAGAAATACTCATGTCACCTGATCTACATAAACATTTTATCACAGTAATATTCGGAACTAAAAATGTGAAGGTCACACTTAAGACTGTACCAAAGCCAAAAGGGAAATTGTACATGGATTACTAAAACATCCATGTCCAGGTTGCCTAATGCTCTCAAATGTCAATCCTATTGGTGACGACATATTTGTTTCTTCATAAGATTATATATTGAAACTCAACCTTGTAGAAAATGTCTAATCCTATCACTCATTTTATACTTTGCATGATTTCATAATGCCTCTATTGATATCTGCTTTTCTACATATTTTCCCAAGCTCATCATAGTGACTCACTCTTCATATGTGCTGACATTAACATTCACCCTCTAACCAAAACCCTATTAGGAAAGAACTTTTGATACAAATCCTATACTCACTCTTCTTCCTAAACCTACCGACTATCTTCTTAATCCTACCTACTATCCCTTTTTGACTGGATGTTCTCTTCTACATTCAATCATCCAAGGTACAAGGTCCTATGCCATTTATTATTGAATTATCTGAGACATCTTTGCAGAATATAATTAAAAGCTAAGTATCCCAGTCAAGGGCCGAATGATTTCTGGCCTTCAAATCTTACTTAGATTTCTGTTTTTGTACATTTATTTCAACTCTATATTCTTATATATATCGTAGGTACCCAATACCATTATTCATCTCACAGAATGATTCCTAACTGAAATCGAACCTGTTATTAACCCGAAACATACACTGTTCCCTCAATCTCATTTTACAGAAGAGCAGGGAAAGAGTTGTTCTTACAATACAGGAAATTAGGGTACCTTCCACCTGCGAGAACCTCAAAGGTCCATTCAGAAATGATACCTGGAGAAGATTTAGGCAGGTATAAAGGACCTGAGAGAGCAAAAGTCATCTTCCATGGCAAACAACCTGGTCAGGATGAAGGGATGTGTCTGAATCAGCCTCTCTCTTCTTATTGTAGAGAAGATGGACAATACCAGGCCTGGGTGAAGAGCTGTTCCCAGGTTCCTCTGGTTGATATACCATTCTAACTAGTGAAAGTGTCACAAGAAGTAGAGGCCGGCTCCATCTCATGGGACCCTTGGAAGCAACTCTTAGGACAAAGTGTTTGCCAAGGCAGTGACCTCATTCAGTTCCAAAGAAAGTGACATACCTCATTTCCTTGGTGATGGAACTCTCTGAACTTGGTATCCAAGAAGTCAGGCACCCAGAAGCAGTCCCAGTCCCAGTATCAGTGGGCTCACTTGGTTGGATTTAACAAGGACAGAGTCAGTCTTTTTTGGTACCTACTGATGTGAGGTAGGACAAATGGAGGAGAGCTCTGAAGAGGGACCTTTCCTGAGAAAGCAGGTAGTGGCTCACCACTTTTTCCTGACACCTTAACAGAGTTGGCCAAGGAAACCAGATCTGATAGCAGACAGGCCATTTTGGGAGAAGATAGTATGGCCCACAAGTCAGAGAACACTTTGGATAGTCACAGACCTACTTGAGGGAAGGAGGTGCCTTTGTGGGAGTGGGTGTGTGTTTGTGGTTCTGTCTCATGTTCTGAGAATAGGTAGGAAAGTCGGTTTTTTCGTTTGCAGTGGACTATTTCTAGTAAGTCGTTTGACCAGACTAGTGTTCCTATGTCTGTGTATTTCACTGTGTCCGTTGTTGTAGACATTTGAAAAGATAATGCATTAATATATGTCTAGTCTAGTATAAATCTTCCCATAATTCATCCTGGCCAATTAATGAATGGAATGCAACCTGTCTTATCCATGGGCAACACCTGCTATCTACCTAAGTTCCTGTTTTCTTCCTGAATTCTGGCCATTCTCCAGAATTGGCTCATGGTTTTGTTTCCAAGATATGTACCACCTCCAAGCCCTGTGACATGGCCATGTACTGGATAGCTTAAGAGAATGGTGAGATTCTCAGAAAACTCAGATATCAGTGTGACCAGGAAAGTCTCAGTGGAGAGACCCTACTTTGGATCTTTTGCTTAACTATTGTTCTGTTGCCCTGAATGTCAAATATCAGTGTGACCAGGAAAGTCTCAGAGGAGAGACCCTACTTTGGATCTTTTGCTTAACTATTTTTCTGTTGCCCTGAATGTCTGGAAGGCCTTTGCCTCAGGCCACCCCTCTGTGAAGCCTGAGGAAAACAGTTTTGAAATGGAAATGAATGGGCATCATCTGTGGCTCTTTGCTTAATTGCTTTGGTAAGGGATGTGGCTGAATTAGCCTTTTGGTCTTATGTGTGGCTGTGACTTAGATTCTCAGCTCCTGATGGATCTAAAGAATGATCGCTTGTGTCCATCCAAAACCATAATTGCAAAAAGATCAGTCATTGTGGATGAAGTCACTTGCCTTCCTCTGTTAGGTTCATGACCTCTATCAAGTGAGAATAGGGATTCTTTGGATGAAATGAGTTCTTCCAAGCCCTGCAGTGGTGCTTGGGTTTTCACATGACTCCAAATGAAATAAAGAATCTATATCTGAAAATCAGTAGGGCTCAAATTGGAGAAACAGAGCAGTATTAAAGGCATGCTTATTTTGTCACTCCTGGTTCACAGGAAGGGTGTCCAGGCCACCCTGACTTTAGGCAAATGAGGGGCAAGCGAGCTTATTTTGGAAACTGTCTTTGGCTGCGCCCCTCATAGAAACCTTCGCCAGAGGTGAGGATGAGTCTCTACATGGAAGAGGATTAGTGTCATGTGGAGGTGTTTTGGTTATAATTTTGGTCATTTGTGTGTCGGTTGGAAAAAATGACTGTGTCCACCTGTGCTTGAACTCTGGTGTGATTCCCCTTAGAGACTGAGTTGTGGAACTAAAGTCAGAGAAATATTGCCATGAATTTTGTTGGAATTTTAGTAGGCCATGCATGAGAGTCGCCATTGGAAACTGAGATCTAGGCCCAGGGTGGCTTTCCACAGAGCACTGGGAATCTCCGCCAGGATATAACATGATTTTATTATTAAAGACTTGGCAGGCTGAGTTGAGAGTCAAAACACACATGGGCCTCACCTTGTAGACCTCAATGGGCCTGGCTTTATGTGGCCTCTTTGGGCACTCTTTCAGAAGCCTTGCCTGTGAGAGTTCTTTAGAGCTATCATTGAAATGAGCTTCCTCACCATTTAATGATTCCTGAATGAATTGAAACCCACAGTGACTCCAACTTCATCTTTGAAAAATGGTTAGATAAATACCATGAAATTTTTGAAATTCCCATGACCAGGTGGCACTGGAAAACTTTTGGATGTCTTGTTGCTGATCATGAGTATACCAGACAGTACCTTGATTTACTGGGTTGCATGAAAATGGTTTAGAACAGAGATGCCAGTAAGTTGGATCCTGCTGAGTAGTGGCCCAGAGCAGTGGTGTGCAGGTGTTTGATAAAACATCAGTGGTAGGGCCATGAGGATCTACCATTGGATTCCAAATGGCTTGTGACTGACATGGTGTAGCCAGCAGACCCTTATATGTAAAGGAATCTTGTTATATGGAGAGCTTTCAGGGCAATGTTCTGAATCATGTTGCTATTGTCAAGGGGGCAAGCTAAGTGGGATAAAATACTGTTTGGTGCATTCTCCTCCAGACCCTTCCCCCCACACCTGACAGAACTCCTCCAGTACTGTGTCCCATTTGAACTCGTATTTTGTGAAGCAAATACCAACCTCCCAGAGCAGCAGCAAAAACACCACGAAAATTAGAGGATGGCCAAATGGCTTCACAGTCCACACGAAGAGACAATTAGCCCTCAGAGGCCACAGTTTACCTACAAAGAGAGAATTCAGCACTGTTGCCTCATTTCATTGGAAAGTAAGTAACCATGTCATCCAGATCACATAGATGGAGACCCAGCTTTGATGGTCTCACTACAAAGTAAGCTAAAGCTCCTGACAACAGCATATATTTCAAGTGCTCAACCTCAGAGGCAGATCCTCAAAAATATTTAGGCCAGCAGAGCTCGAGGTTTGTGGAGTGTTTACCCTGTCCATTACTTTTAGAAACTCCTCTACCAACTCCAATGATGTGAAATCGGGAGCATTTTCCAATCCAGATAGGTATTCACAAATTTTTTAACTCTTTTACTCTAATTGTGTTTTTCTTGAGGCGAAGGTAATGTCAAGGCATTGTTCTGGATGAGAGTGGAAAGATTTTTCTGTAGCATATGTTTGCATACACATTGGATTCAATTTCCTGTTTTCCATTCAAAATACTGAATCCCTGACACTAACCCATACCCTACCAGACTCTGACTACTAATCCTAATATGATGGAGAAAAATAACCCAAACAGAATAGAAATACAAGTAGTTCAGAGGAGGCACGGTGTATAGTTGGACTTCCCTTCTGCATGATACATAGTAGGAGTTATAAATCTAGTCAATTGTTTGTTGAAATAGTTCTCCATGTATTTTTAAAGTTAACAAACATGTGAATTCCTGTCTCCCTTTCTCTGTAGCCTATTCAGCATGTGTATTTTAATATGGACATATACAATCCTACCTGGTACCACACGTTTGTTCTTGTGATTTGGCTTACTTGGCAGATACAAATTGTGAGACGAGATCACTCCTACTAAACCCTGTTGGTACTGAATATTGAAACAATGGGTGAGCTTCCTAGTTGAACAACATTATACATAAATCCATGTTCAGTAAAATGAATATTTTTGGATCTGTGGATGATATATATTTTATGATGAATTTTGATTGACATATATTGCTACTTTTTTGTCTGTGTGTACTCTCCAGATTTTTCTAAATATGAAATATATGTGTCTTATGTACACTCCCTAAATTCATTCATGTTCATGTATGTGGATTTATAATCAACTATTCACAAGATTATTCTCAGAAATATTCATCCACCTGAAATTTGCCTAATGCTCTCAAATGTCAATCCTATTGGTGACTACATATTTGTTTCTTCCTAAATTATGTATTCAAACTCAACCCTGTTCAAAATGTCTAATCCTATCACTCACTTTATACTTTGCCTTATTTTGTAATGTCTCTATTTATATCTGCTTTACTTCATGTTTTCCCCAGTTCATCATTGTGACTGACTCTTCACCTGTGCTGACTTTAACAATCACTCTGTAACCGAAACCCTGTAGCTAACGAACTTTTGTTCCAAATCCTATACTCACACTTCTTCCTAAACGTACTATCTTCCTATTTCTATCAACAATCCCTTTTTGACTGGATGTTCTCTTCTACTTTCAATCATTATAGTAAATGTCGGGCGAGCTTCGCAGGAGGAAACCACCAACAGACTATCTCATGCAACAGCAAAGGGTTTATTGAGTGTCCAGCATGCTGGTGCTCAGAGCTCACTTGAATAGAGCAGATAGCCCTGAGAATCGCTTAAGTAGAGCTTATATACTTTACCTGGAGAGGGCAGGGAGGGAAGTTTATTGATGGATCAGGGCGAGTGGGCGATTTGCGTGCAACTGGGTGAGGGAGCACATTCTGCAGTTGGGCAGTAGGGGACAGCACATACTGGGAACAAGATTTGCAAGCATTTCTCAAGATTTCAACAGTGTTTTGTTAAGCATACAGAAAAACAGGAAGTGACAAGTACCTATTTTATTAACCTTTTATTCCCCACTTCTTCTTCTGGCTACTTTTAATCATAAAAATGATCATTGGGGGGTGTCACATTCTATGTATACTAGTGGGGTATTACCATAAGTTTAACTCGTCCAATTTGAGCCTGGAGAAAAGAAATTACATGGTTGAGAAAACAGGGTTTAATAGTTAGCAATAATATGAGGATTATTATTGGACCGGCCAGGGTTGATAAAAAAACGTAGTTAACCAGGAAGACTGTGTGAACCAAGACTCAAACCACCTTTTTTGGGCCTCTCTGTCTCTTTGATGCTTTTCAAGGAATCTTTTTAATTTACTCTTAGATTTTATTACAACTCCAGTATGCTCGGCATACAAACAACTTTCTTCTCTCAATGCAGCACAGAGGCCCCTTCTCTCATGACAAGGAGGTCCAACCCTCGAGTGGTCTGAAAAACAACTTCAGAGAGAGAGGTAAAAGACTCATGCAAAGCTCTGATGGAGGTTTCTAATATCTTAGTTTTGGTCTATTGCTGTCATTTGTTGGGTCATTTGTTGAGTCCCATGGACAAAGGCAGTGGTTCCCGTGGCCACCAGTGCAGCAATTTCTATTCCTAATATGATGGCTAAGTTGAGGGATATATATTTTCAGTGGAAACGGGTTGAATGCCCCCCTATTTGATCTTCAAATGAACCTGCATTGTGATAGAGCACTCTGGGAAACATCTGCACGATTACACGATTAATCACATCTGTTGACCATTTCATGAAAACATTAACAATGTTTAAGTATATAGAATCATGCTGTAGTAGGGACGGACAAGGCAACTCACCTAAGATAGCACTGAAGACAGGGAAACAGTCCTATTTGGTGGCAACCAAATTCAGAGGGCATTGATTCTGTTGTAATCAAGTAATCCTCTGAAACCCAAGTTTAGGTAGTTTCAGAATTTTGTACCCAACATGTAATGGAAGGGGCTCAGAAGTTCACAGTCTGCAGAAGTTGAAAAAAGCAGTTTTGTTTCTGTTTTTTCCTCGGTTCTGGGCAAGTTAACTTTTCAAGGACACCTGGGAGGGAAAGAGCTTTTTCTTCCCTTTCTTATTTTCCCATTTCCAGCTGTTACCACGGAGCCCAGTTGCTAACTTCGTTAACTTAGAAATGTAGCCATCTCTGTGAAGCCCCATGTCAAGGCCAGAGGCCTTGTTCACATATTTTTGTGAAAAACTAGGGGGTGTCTTGATTAGGAGTGCTAATTTTTTTAGCCAGTGGCCAAGTAGAACAGGGCAACATGAAAATAGGAAGTTTAACTACATTGAACTTTTTTATAGGGACTCTTTTGCTGAAAGTCCTAAAGTCAGCCATGGTGAAGATTCTGGAGAAGGTCAGTTAAAGACTTTTCTGTGGGCCTGGTACAGAGGGGAAAGACGGAGAAGGTGGGACTGAGAGCAGCTCAGAGTATCTGAGAATGAGAAAAGAGAGATGTAAAAAAATAATTGGAAAGTGGTTTGGAATTTTCCTAGCAACAAATATTTGAGCAGTAGAACAGGTAGAGCAAAGAAGAAGATGGTTGTGAGTATCCCAAAACACATGTTAGGGACTTTAAATTCTTAGTAAACTGTTTTCAGTGATGACAAAGCAACTTTAAAGGCCATTTTCTTTACATCTTGGATATGGGTCTGAGGGCTCTCCTCAGCTGGTTTGAGCTTTGGGTTAGTTGGTAAGAGGACCTGGTGGGACCCGGTGCGGGCACTGACAGGAGAAGAGAGGAGTGAGTGGGTGGAGGGGTACCTCAGTACCTGCTACGTCAGCAAGGGGGCAATGGTCTGAGAACCAGCAGAGATTTGGATTTTTGATCTAATAATTGTAGTGGAGAAATCAGGTTGCTGAGGTGGGAGTGACAGCAGAGACTCTGGAGCAGAAGGCTGAAGGTGAGGATCTATTGGGTAAGCATAGTTCAGGATGTGAGCGAAGAAGGGAAAAGGCCTCTACATAGTGGAATCTCCTTTTACCCTTTTGAGCACCAGCAGATGTTAAAAAGGTCACACAGGATTTGAGGATCTAGAGTCCCCTCTGGTTGCCATCAGTTTTTGTTTTCTAATTCGTAATATGGCCAATGCTGTGTACTGAATTTAATGCGGAGTTTGGGTTCCATCAGGCAGCCCCTGTATGCTCACATCCCCATGACTTACAGAAGAAGTCGGCTTTTCCCCCACATAGCCATGGCTGTTTATGGCTTTGACAGTCGGCCGGGTAAACACAGTAATCTAGGCTAGCCAACCTGCATCTGGCTCGTGTGTCCCTACATCCATAATGTTTGTTTCCATTATCTATGGTAAGGAAGGGATTTAATGGAATTTTAGTGGGATCCTCTTCATCAGGGATATCCCATTAGGAAAGACCTATAGCCAGCTGACAAATGTCTGGGTGGAGAGATGGTCACCAGGTCCCTAAGTGGGCTGTATGCGAGATAGATTATACTTCTTTTCCAGTAGAATTTGTGATCAGCCAACGCTGCTGAACGGGCTGATGAGGGTTAGGACTACTTGTGGCTGAGGGGAGAGTCTATAGGCTAATCCACATGGTGAATATGCAATTTGAAAGTGTTACCAGTCTTTTCCAGTTTCCAGCCAGAGTGTGGACAGGGCGCAGGCTTGAGATGAGAGGCATGGATCCAGGAAGTGATTCCGTCTACCTTTACCACTGTAGATGTTATAAGTACCACCTGGTATGGTCCTTTCCAGTGGGGTTCCAGGGATGACACCTGATATCATCTTATGTAGATGAATCTCTTACTTGATATCGATGTGGAGTCCCCTCGTCCCCAGTTTGGTAGGCAGTGGCCAGCTTTTTCCACAGGTATCACTGAGATCTTTCAAGAGCTTTAAGTCTGTCAAGCAAGGGGGTGTGAAAGGGATCGTTAGGTCTTAGAGTTGGGCTTTGGTCCATTACTGGAGGAGAGGCACCCTAGATATTCACAGGGGGTGTGGTTACTCAAAGAAACAGAGGGCGTATTTCTTGCACGAAACATTGTATAAGGCATGAGCATAGTCCAATCATTTATGCTGGTCTCTAAGCTTAATTTTGTTGAGGTCTCTTTAATGGTTCTATTCATTCTTTCTACCTGTCCTGAACTCTAGGGTCTGTAAGCACAATAAAACTTCCAATGAATCCCCAGGTTCCTGGCTAACCCCTGACTTACTTGGGCCACGAACGCCGGTGCATTATCAGACCGTATTACCTTTGGCAGGCCGTATCTTTGAAAAATGTCTTTCAGGATCTGCTTGACCACCATTTGCACTGTTTCTTTTTTTTTTCTTTTAGTGGGGAAGGCTTCAATCCATCCTAAAAATGTATCTACAAAGACTAGAAGATATTTATGTCCATACCTTGCTGGCTTAATTTCAGTAAAGTCAACTGCCCATAATTGTCCTGGTCTGGTTCCTCGTAGGTGCTTTCCTGCAGGAAGCTTGGAAGGGTAAGCATTTACCAATTGATGGACTCGACAGGCTTTTTTTACCCATTTAGTTATTTCTTTTTGCTGTGAGTCAGTTAGTGGAAAACTCTGTTCTTGATACTTCAGAAATACCTGCAGTTTCTTTGAACCAAGGTGAGTGAGTTGATGTGCATTTTCTACTGACATATTTAGAGCTGTGACTATAGGAGTTTTTAGTGAAGGATTTAGAAATTCCACTTGGGGGCCTTCAGGGTTAAAAGTTATTTTGGCCCGGTACTTGGTGAGCAGATCTCTGCCCATCAATGGGGCCAGGCATTCTGTGATTACTAGGAAGGATTGATGGATTTTCCTTTTCCCAGGTCTATGGTCCTCTTAGTTGTCCAAGCCCGATACTTACTGCCATTTGCCCCTTGAACTAGAGACCTTTTATTTGATAGATGGCCCAATGGGGCCTTGAGGGCTGAGTATATTGCCCCTGTATCCACTTCAAAGTTTACTGGGGTCCCCTACACTTCAAAAGTTACCCTGAGCTCCGGGAGGGGATGTTAGCCCCGACTTTTGGAGTCATCCTCAAGAGTCAGAATGGCTGGCAGGAGTGGCTGTCTCTTTCTAGGGAACTCTTTGGCCCAGTGTCCTTTTTTTTTTACAGTAGGCACAGTGATCTGAGGCAAGGAGTGGCCTCTGGCGTGGGCCCAGGTATCCCTTCCTGTCTCCCTGTTTCTTAATTTCTGGCCCTTTTGTTGTTGTGACCAGGACCTTAGTCAACGCCTTATTCTGTCTTTTGTTTCTTTTATCCTCACTTTGCTTCATTCTCTTCCTCAGTTTCTCTCTTAAGGTATATTTTCTTGGCTTCTCTGACTAAATCTCTCAAAGTCATATCTTGTAATCCATCTAAGCATTGTAACTTTCTTTTAATATCCAGGGCAGCTTGCCCAATAAAGGCCATCATGACAGATGCCTTTTGATCCTCTGCCTGAGGATCGAAAGGAGTATATCTCCTACTTGCCTCCATAATTCTCTCTAGAAACATAGAGGGAGATTCATCAGGCCTTTGAATAATCTCTATTACCTTGGCCAAATTAGTTGGTCGCCTCGTGGCCACTCGGATGCCCACTATTAGAACCTGGCGATAAGTGGACAGATGCTTTCTAACTTCAATGGTGTTGGTGTCCCAGTTGGGTTGTTTCAAAGGAAAACCAGCTTTGATTAAGTTGGGAAGATGTATCACTCTCCAATCTGGTCAGAGGACATTTTTTATAGCTTCCAGGAAGATTCTCTTTTGTTCCTCTGTCGTGAAGAGAGTCCCTAGGAATTGTTGACAGTCATCCCAAGTAGGCAAATGTGAAAATATCAATGACTCAACCAGACCTGTGAGCCCTGTGGGGTCCTCGGAAAAAGGGGGATTGTTATATTTCCAGTTATATAGGTCGGAAGAGGAGAAAGGCCAATATTTGTAGGCTTGCATTTTCCCCCCATGGCCTTCGTCAATCAATGGTCTGTAGAGACATAGTGGGAGCATCACAGGAGTTCCAGGGTTTTCAATCATTCACCACCATCAAGTTTCCTTAGCTGGGCTAGCTTCCTCCTGCGAAGGAGGGGCTGTGTGTGCTGCGGGGGAGTTATCTGGAGGGCGCTGGGCCAGCTTATATTCCTCCAGTGGTAGAGAGGCTGAGTCAGCTGCAGGGGAATCACTTAGAGGGTGTTGGTGGTTGGGGGACGAAGGCAGGGTATAATAAGGGGGAAGAGAGTCCAGAAGAGTCAAATCTTTTGACTCAGGGATTACAAAGGGTGGAGGAGGAGGAGGAGCAGAGGGTTTGAGAGATCATGGGGGAAGGAGTAGGAGCAGGGGAAGGGACAAAGAAAGGCTTCACCCATTGAGGAGGAGATTTGCAGAGGTCCAGCAAAGTTAAGATATATGGCTGTTGATCCGGATGGCTATGTGTGCCCGGGTGAAAGACAATATCTCTGACTTCTTAAATTAGTGGGAAGTAGAAAGATCCTTCTATGGGCCATCCAAATTCAAAGGTGGGCCATTCTGAGGCACAGAGATTCTGAAAGGTCCAGCGTTTAACTAAAAAAGAAAGATTCTGAGCCCTTAAGCGGACTTTGGTCCAGTGATCAAGGGTCAGGGACAGGGGCATTGAAGTGCTGTGTCCCATAATGAAAGATACACAAAGAGTGAATGCAAGACACACGACACAGACAAGACAAGACAATAAAGACATTCAATGGACATCCAAAACTGAGACAGGACTGAGTAGCCAGCAAAACCCAATGGGCTGGCAATTCCGAATCAGATACAAAATATTACTGAGTCGAAGAGACTATTGTTCCTCGATTTCCCGAGTCTTTGGGAAGTTCCCCAGGGACGTGGCCTGTGGCTCTGTGACACGTCTGTCAGCCACCATCGGAGAGAACTCACGCTCTTCATCGACAGCCATTTTGCCCAGCACTAACCTTAACACTGAAACAAGAAAGAGGCGCCTTACTTAACCCAAGAGGAACCCGTTAGGGTCTTTTGTCCGCCGCTGCCAAAACTCGGTGGAATCTCCATATGTAAAGGTCGGGTGAGCATGGAAGGAAGAGACCACTAACAGACTGTCTTATCCAACAGCAAAGGGTTTATTCTGGGTCCAGCATGCTGGGGCTCGGAGCTCACTTGAATAGAGCAGAGAGCCCTGAGAACAGTTTAAGCAGAACATATATATTTTCCTTGGAGAGGGCATGGAGGGAAGTATACTGATGGGTCAGGGCGAGTGGTCGGTTTGATGCAACCGGGTGAGGGAGTACATTCTACACTTTGGCAGTTGGGGACAGCACATTCTGGGAACAAGATTAGCAAACAGTTCTCAAGATTTCAACAGTGTTTTGTTAAGCATACAGAAAAACAGTAAGTGACAAGTACCTATTTTATTAACCTTTCACTACCGACTATCCTTTTTGACTGGATGTTCTCTTCTACATTCTATGATCCAAAGTACAAGCTCCTATGCCATTGTATATCAATTTTTTCAAAGCTAAGTATCCCAATCAAGGGCCCAGTGCCCTTCTGGGCTTCAAATGTTACTTAGATTTCTGTTTTTATACATATATTTCACCTATATATTTTTATACATATTGCAGGTTCCCAATACCATTATTTATTCAGCATAATGATTCCTAACCCAAATCAAACATGTTATTAACCCTAACCATACATGGTTCCCTCAATCTAACGTTACAGAAGAGCAGGGACAGAGTTGGTGTTACAATACAGGAATATAGGGAATCTTCCACCTGCTGATAACCTCAAAGGTCCATGCAGATATAATCTCTGAAGGACCTGAGAGTGCAAAAGTCATCTTCCATGGAAAACAACCTGGTCAGGGTGAAGGGTTCTGTCTGAATCAGCCTCTCCATTCTTAATGTAGAGAAGATGGACCAAATGATACCTGTGTGGAGAGCTGCTCCTGGGTGCCTATGGGTGATATACCATTCTAACTTGTGAAAGGGTCACAGGAAGCAGGGGCAGCCTCCATCTCATGGGAAGCTTGGAAGCAACTCTTAGGACAGATTGGTTGCCAAGGCAGTGAACTCATTCAGTTCCTGACGGAAGTGACCTCACCTCACTTCCTTGGTGATGGAACTCTGTGAACTTGCCATCCAGGAAGCCAGTCAAACATTGACAGCCCCAGTCCCAGTCTCAGTGGTTTTACTTTTTGAATTTCCCAAGGACAGAGTCAGTCTTTCTTGGTACCTATTGATGTTAGGATGGCCAAATGGCAGGAAAACTCTGAAGAGGGGCCTTTCCTGAGAAAACAGGTAGTGGCTCACTGCTGGCTCCTGACAACTTCAGAGACTTGGCAAAGGACACAAAATCTGAGACAGGACAGGCCATTTTGGGGGAACCTAGAATGGCCCACAGTCAGAGGACACTCCAAATAGTCACAACCTACTTGGAGGAAAGAGGTGCCTTTGTGGGTGTGGGTGTGGGTTTGTGGTTTTGGCTCATGTTCTGAGAAGAGGTAGGAAATGAGGTTTGTTTGGTTTGGGGGGAATTGTTTCTAGTAAGTCATTTGACAATGCGAGTGTTTCTGTGTCGCTGTATCCCACTGTGTCCGTGATTGTAGATATTAGAAAAGAGAAAGCATCAATGGATGTGTCCTGTCTTTTAGAAAGCTTACCAGCATTCATGCTGCCCAATTTATAAATAGAATGCGGCTTGCCATAATGATGGGCAACACCTACGATCTTCCTAAGTTCCTGTTTTCTTCCAGAAATCTGGTCACTCTCCATAATAGGCTTATGGTTTTGTATCCAAGATATGTACCACCTCCATGCTCTGTGATATGGCCATGTACTGAATAACTGAAGTGAATGGCGAGCATCTCAGAAAACTCACATACCAGTGTGACCTGTAAAGTCTCATTGGAGAAACCCTGCTTTGGGCCTTTTGCTTACCTATTGTTCTGTTTCCCTGAATGTCAGGAAGGTCTTTGCCTAAGGAAAACGCTTTGTGAAGTCTGAAGAAAACCTTTTTCAAATAAAAAAGAATGGGCATCAGCTGTGGCTCTTTGCTTAATTGCTTTGCAAAGAGATGTGTCTGAATCAGCGTCTTGGCCCTGTGTTAGGCTGTAGCTTAGATTCTCAGCAACTGATGGATCTAAAGAAAGATCCCATGTGTGCATCCAAAACCAAAATAGCAAAAGAGCAGTCATTGTGGATGAAGTCTTTCGCCTTCTTCTGTAAGGTTTCTGACATCAATCAAGTGAGAATAGGGATCCTTTAGGTCAAATGAGTTCTTCAATTCCCTGCAGAGGCTAGCACATAGGTGGTTGGGTTTTCTCATGACTCCAATTCACATAAAGAATCTAAACCCCACAGTCAGTAGGTCTCAAATTTGAGAAGTGGATCAGTATTAACGGCAGGCCTATTTGATCACTCCTGGTTCACAGGAAGGGTGTCCAGGTCACTCAGAATTTAGGTAAATGAGGGGCAAGAAAGCGTATTTTGGACACTGTCTTGGGCTGCATTCCTCATGGAAATCTACAGTCAGAGGTTATGATGAGTGTCTATATGGAAGAAGGTGAGGGCCATGTGGGAGTGTTTTGGTATTAATTGTGGTTATTTTTGTGGCAGTTGAAAGGGATGACTGAGTCCACCTGAGTTTGAACTCTGGTGTGATTCCCTTAGAGACTGAGTACAGGAACTGAACTTAGAGAAGTATTGCCATGAATTGAGTTGGGATTTCAGAAGGCCAAGCATGAGAGTCACCCTTGGAAACTGAGATCTAGGCCCAGGGTGGCTTTCCAGAGACCACTGGGAATCTCAGGCTTGATATCACATGATTTTATTCTTAACGACTTGGCAGTCTTAGTTGAGAGTCAAAACACACATGGACGTTACATTGTAGACCTCAATGGGCCTGGATTTATGTGACCCTTTGGCCAATCTTTGGGAAACCTTGCCTGTGAGAGTTCTCCAGAACTTAATTTGAAATGAACTTCCACAACATGTAATGGTCCCTGAATAAATTGAAACCCACATGCTGCCAACTTCATCCTTGAAAAATTGCTAGATAAATACCATGAAATTTTTGAAATTCCCATGACCAGATGGCACTGGAGAAACTTTGGTTGTCCTGTTGCTGAACATGATTATGCAGGACAGTGACTTGATTGACTGAGTTTCATGAAAATGGTGTATAACAGAGATTCCAGGAAGTTGGACCCTGCTGAGTAGTGGGCCTAGTGCAGTGATGGGCAGGTGTGTGATAAAAAAACATCTGTGGTGGGGCCATGTGGATCTGCCATTGGCTTCCAATTGGCTTGTGACTGACATGATGCATCCAGCAGACGCTTCTATGTAAAGGTATCTTGTTATATGGAGAGGTTTCAGGCCAATGTTCAGAATCCGGTTGCTATGGTCAAGGAGGCAAGCTATGTGGAATAGAAGCCTGGTTGGTACATTCTTCTGCAGACCCTGACTCACCACAGGTGACAGAACTCCCTCCAGCACTTTGTCCCAGGTGAATTCCTTGTAATTCGTGAAGCAAATACGAAATTCCCAGTGCAGCAGCAAGCAACACCAGGAAAACTGGAGGATGACCAAATGGCTTCAGAGTCCACAAGAGTAGACTATTAGCCCCCAGTGGCCACAGTTTACCTACAAACAGAAAATTAAATACAGCTTCCTCATGTTTATTGGAAAATAAGAAATCATGTATTCCAGGTCACATAGAAGCATACCCAGATTTGATGGTCTCACTACAAAGGAAGCTGAATCTCCTGACTACAACATATATTTCAAGTGCCCAACCTCAGAGGCAGTTCCTCAAGAAGTCTTTAGTCCAGCAGAGCTCCATGTTTGTGGAGTGTTTACCCTGTCCCTTACTTTTGGAATCTCCTCTACCACCTCCAAGTTTGTGAACTCGTGAGCATATTTGATTCCAGATATGTATTCACAGATTTTCTAACTCTTCTCCTCTAATTGTGTCTAACTTGGGGCCAAGGTAATCTCAAGGCATTGTTATGGATGAGAGTGGGAAGATACTTTTGTAGCATATATTTGCATAAACATTGGAATCATTTTCCAAATTTTCATTCAAAATACTGAATCCCTGACACAAACCCATGCCAACTAGACTCTGACTACTAATTCTAATATGATGGAGAAAATTAACCCAAACAGAATAGAAATACAAGCAGTTCAGAGGAGGAATGGTGTATCATTGGAATTGCCTTTTGCATTATATAGGGTAGGAGTTATAAATCTAGTCAATTTTTTGTTGAAATGGTTCTCCATGTGTTTTTAAAGTTAACAAATATGTGAATTCCTGTCTACCTTTCTCTGTATCCTATTCAGCACATGTATTTTTATATGCACATATAGAATCCTACCTGGTACCACACGTACATTCTTGTGAGGTGGCTGACTTGGCAGACACAAATTGTGAGAAGAGATCACTCCTCCTAAACGCTGTTGAAACTGAAAATTCAAACTATTGATGAGCTTCCTAGTACAATAAAATTATACATGAATCCATGTTCAGTAAAACAAATTTATTTGGATCTGTGGATGACATATATTTCGTGGTGAATTTCAATTGGGATATATTGCTACTTTTTAATGTCTGTTTGTGTGCGTGCGTGTGTGTGTGTGTGTGTGTGTGTGTGTGTGTGTGTATGTTTATATATATATACACACACACTCTACAGATTTTTCAAAATATGAAATATATGTGTCTTATTATACACTCCGTAAATTCATTCATATTCATGTATGTGGATTAATAATCAACTTTTCACAAGATTATTCTGAGAAATATTCATCCACCTGAACTACATATTTGATTCCTATTACTGAAAACTAACAGTAGATGGTGCATACAAATCCTAATATTTCTGCAGTAACTGACACAGTTTTATATCAATGCAAGTAGATTCCTATGGGACGTGATGTGTATTTTGTCATTCATTTTTATTCAATACTGGTACATTTCTTTTTCTTCAGTTGATGCACATGATAGGATATATATTTAATTCACTAGTTCATAAATTTATAGGCATTTTGTTTTACTTTTCATCACTTCCTAATTCAGAAAACATGTTTTCCACAGGGTTTCATGACTGGTCTTTTCATGAGACTTCTTTCACAAAATGCAAAGGTCACACTTATGTTTGTACCGAAGTCTAAATGGAAAGTGAGTATGGATTACTAAAAACATCTATGTCCAGGTTGCCTAATGCTATCAAATGTCAATTTTATTGGTGACTACATATTTGTTTCTTCCTAAGATTATATATTCAACCTCAACACTGTTGAAAATGCCTGATCCTATCACGTACTTTATACTTTGCCTGATTTCCTAATGTCTCTATTGATATATGGTTTCCTACATACTTTCCAGAGTTCATCAATGTGACTGGCTCTTCACATGTGTTGATATTTACATTCATTCTCTACCCGAAACCCTACTGTTATAGAACGTTTGGTTCAAATCCTATACTCACTCTGCTTTCTAAACCTATGAATATCTTCCTAATCCTACTGACTATCCTTCTGACTGGATGTTCTTTTTGACATTCAATCATCCAAGGTACAAGGTCCTATGCCATTGTATATCAATTTATCTGAGACATCTGTGCAGAATATAATTCAAAGCTGAGTATTTCAATCAAGGGCCCAATGCACTTCTGGGCGTCAAATCTTACCTAGATTTCTGTGTTCATACTTATATTTCACCTATATATTCTTGTAAATATCGCAGGTTCCCAAAACCATTATTCATTGCACAGAATGATTCCTAAGCCAAATCAAACTTGTTATTAACCCTAAGCATACACTGTTCCATCAATCTATCTTTACAGTAGAGCAGGGACAGAGTTGGTCTTACAATACAGGTATGTAGGGGATCTTCCACCTGCTGAAATCCTCAAAGGTCCATGCAGAAATGATCCCTGGAGAAGACTTAGGCAGCTATGAAGGACCTGAGAGCACAAAATCATCTTCCATGGCAAAAAAACCGGTCAGGATGAAGTATTGTGTCTGAATCAGTCGCTCTGTTCTTAATGTAGAGAAGATGGACAAAACCAGGCCTGTGTGGAGAGCTGTTCCATGGTGCCTGTGGTTGATATACCATTCTAACTTATGACTGAGTCAGAGAAAGTAGGGGCAGCCTCCATCTCATGGGACCCTTGTAAACAACTGTTAGGACAAAGTGGTTGCCAAGGTATTGACCTCATTCAGTTCCTGAAGGAAGTGACCTACCTCACTTCCTTGGTGATGGAACTCTCTGAACTTGGGATCCAGGAAGCCAGCCACCCAGAGCCAGTGCCAGTCCCATTCCCAGTGGGCACACTTGTTTGAATTTTCCAAGGACAGAGTCAGTCTTTCTTGGTACCTCCTGATGTGAGGATGACCAAATGCTAGGAGAACTCTGAAGAGGGGCCTTTCCTGAGGAAGCAGGTAGTGGCTCATTGCTGGCTCCTGACAACTTAACAGAGTTGGCAAAAGGGACCTGATCTGATAAAGGACAGGCCATTTTGGGGGAACATAGTATGGTCCACCAGTCAGAGGACACTCCGGATAGTCACAGACCTTGTTGTGGGAATGAGGTGCCTTAGTGGGTGTGGGTGTGAGTTCGTGGTTTTGTCTCATGTTCTGAGAATAGGTAGCAAAGGTTGTTTGTTTGGTTTGGAGTCGACTGTTTCTAGTAAGTCATTTGAGAAGGCGAGTTTTTCTATGTCTGTGTATCCACTGTGTCCGTGGTTGTAGTTATTAGAAAAGCGAATACATCAATGGAGGTGTCCTGACTAGTAGGAAGCTTCCAGGCATTTATTCTGCCCTTTTTATGAATGGACTGCGGCTTGCCTTATGGATAGACAACACCTACTATCTTCCTAAGTTCCTGTTCACCTCCTGATTTCTGGCCTCTCTCCAGAATAGGCTCATGGTTTTGTGTCCAAGATATGTACCACCTCCAAACTCTGTGACATAGCCATGTACTGGATAGCTGAAGGGAATGGAAACATCTCAGAAACCTCAGAGATCAGTGTAACCAGAAAAGTCTCAGTGGAGAAACCCTGCTTTGGGCAATTTGCTTACCTATGGTTCCCTTGCCCTGAATGTTAGGAATGTCTTTGCCTCAGGCCACCCCTTTGTGGAGCCTGAAGAAAACAGTTTTCAAATTAAAATGAATGGGCATCACCTGTGGCTCTTTGCTTAATTACTTTGGAAAGGGATGTGTCTGAATCAGCCTCTTGGCCCTGTGTGAGGTTGTGGCTTTGATTCTCAGAACCTGATAGATCTAAAGAAAAATCCCATGTGTGCATCCAAAACCAAAATTGCCAAAAGAGCAGTCATTGCTGATGAAGTCTTTCGCCTCCCTCTGTAAGTTTCCTGACCTGTATCAAGTGAGAATAGGGAAGATACACCAAGTCAATTGATGGCTCCTATTGGAAAAATTCTATCACTGATGACAGCATCAGCATAAGTACCCCAACACTGCCACAATTCGCTGCACCAGCAGATAGTTCACAATGCATACAAGTGAGTTCACAATGCATACAAGTGATACATAATCCAGGCAAGTTCTACAAGCAGTTCAGTGATGGCTATTGCAGAATCTGTAGATTGATTTTATCTTTGTCTTCACCGGCACTGGGATGAAGATAGGAATTCTGGCAATAATGGCTAAAGAAAAAATTCTGTAACATTCCTGAAGGCACTAAAAGAAAACAATTTTCTTAACAATTTACGTTATCTTGAAGAGAATAATTAAATATAATGAAAAGGAAAAGTGAAAGTAAACAAACACGTCTGTTAACCTCCTATTTTTTCACATATTAAAACAATCCTGAACAGTTGTTTACCCAATTTAAATTAAACAATTTAATTCACGTGAATAAAAAAAATGGATATATTATTTCATTAGCACTCATCATATGTGATATATGGACATACGCACATTCAAATATATAACACAAAACACAAGTGTGCACACATAATAAATACATACAACACATAATATAATAGTAAAGGCCTTATAACATTTTACATGTGAAATCATCATTGCAATGTTTAAAAACTCTACAGTCAAAAAATAGAACTGATAAGCAAAACATTAACCTAGGTCTGTATGAGCTCAAAAAAACAAAAGAGAACTTCATAATTTGAGAAAGGGCAATAATAAAATAGATATTGAAAAAAGCATCCCTGTTCTGTCGCAGATGTAAGGATAGCCAAACTGGAGTTTTGGATATCAGCTGTTATGGATTTGAGCCAAATCATCTTATTTTGGTCTATCGAAATCGCTTCAGTTAATCTCTCTGGAATCCAAATCGGCTGCTGTTCTCCCTGTGGAAACACATAAACAGACCCCCGACTCCAGGCAATCACTGGGTCGGGATCTTAGTTAATCTCTCTGGAATCCAAATCGGCTGCTGTTCTTCCTGTGGAAACCCACAAACAGACCTCCAACTCCAGAAAATTAATGGGTCAGGACCTTTCCATTGTCCTGTTAGAATATCCTTCCAAAGTACCTCGGGCTTATACACATTTTTTGGACACTTATGCCTTTCTGCAGCACTAAGTCCTGAAAATCCAAATTTAAAAAGTTTAGAGTAAAAAGGGTTATTTTAAGTTTATCTTTGGGGAATTTATATCCCTTCCCAATTCTGTCTTCTTACTTTAATGAGTACATTTTAATAGTGTGATGTGCTCTTTCAACTATGGCTTGTCCCTGTGGATTGTATGGGTTTCCTGATATATGAGTAATGCCAAATGATGAGCAAAATGGTTTAAAAGAGGTAGAAGTATAACCGGGGGCATTTTCAGTTTTTAACTGCTTTGGAATGATCACAGTGGCAAAATTTTGTAAGCAATGAGCTATAACATCTTTAGTTTTTTTCCCCCATGAAGGGAGCCCATCAAAAATCCAGAAGAAGTATCAACTGTAACATGCAAATATTTTAATTTTCCAAATTCTGGCAAGTGTGTGACATCCATCTGCCATATATGGTAAGGTATCAATCCTCTACGATTGACTCTAAGATTAAAATGTGGTAAAATGGTCACACAATTTTGACATTGTTTTATTATTTGTCTAGCTTGTTCCTTAGTTATTTTAAAATGCTTTTGTAAAGTATTAGCATTGATAATGAACTTTTTATGAAAATTTATAACTTCTTCTAGTGTACAGAAAATATGTATGTATGTCATGTGTAGTTTTACCTGCTAAATCATTGCCCAAACTAAGGGCTCCAGGCAATCCTGTATGTGCCCAGATATGTCCTATTAAGAATGGATATTTTCTGTCCCAGATTAGACTTTGTATACTGGAAAGGAAAGAGAAAACAGTAGAGGAAGGGGAAATCCTACCAGCATCTTCAAGAGATACTATAGCATTAACTATATACTGACTATTGGAAAATAAATTAAACACAGAATCTTTAAACATCACAAAAGCTTATAATACTGCATTAAGCTCTACCTTTTGAGCTGATTTTTGGGGTGCTAAAAATGTAAAAATTTGATCAGGTGTAACTTTTGCTGCTGTACCATTATTTGACCCATCAGTGAATATATTTGGAGCATTCATGATAGGAGTTTTCTTGTAATTTTTGGAAAAATTACAGGATGCAATGACCCAAAAGACAATAAAAGATTAGATGGTAAGTGGTTATCAAATAAAACATTAGATTTACACATGATTATTGCCCAAGTATTTAACTCATTAGCTAATTCATCAATTTGATTCATAGTGTATGGAGTAATAATTTTATTGGGAGAAATTCCAAACACTCCCTTTGCTGCTTTTATTCCTATGAGAATTAATTGTCCCTCAGCCTCAGGATACCTAGTAATAATAGTGTTAGAAGAATAAGATAAATGTTTCCATAATAATGGACCTTCTTGCCAAAATACTCCTGTAGGAATATTTTTTGTTGGTAGTACAATAAATAATAAAGGCATTATTTTATCAAATCTATCCAAATGCATATTTCCCATATATGTTTCAATGATTTTTAATGCCTTTATTGCTTCAGGCGTAAACATTCTGGGTGAATTTGGATCAGATGGACCTTTTAGGATATCAAATATAGGTCCCAACTGTCCTGTTGGTATACCTAGATAAGGCCTTATCCAATTAATGTCTCCTAATAACTTCTGAAAGTCATTAATTGATTTGAGTTGATCTACTCGTATTTGAATTTTTGGTGGACTGACCATGGTTGAGGATAATAGAACTCCTAAATAATTAATTGGAAAATTTAATTGTATTTTATCAATTGATATCCCTAGATTATAATTTTTTAATAAGTTTGTAAGTGTGGCATAACATTCTAGCAATGGGTTTTTAACTTGTGTGCTAATAACACATCATCCATATTGTGAAATATTTGTAGTTCAGGATTTTGATTTCTAAGTGGCTGGATTACTTTGTTAACATAAATATGACAAATAGTTGGGCTGTTAGCCATCCCTTGAGGGAGTACTTTCCACTCATACCTCTGATCAGGACCTTCATGATTCAGTGCAGGGATAGTAAATGCAAAACTTGGACTATCCTCAAGAAGAATTGGAAATGAAAAAAAAAACAATCTTTAATATGTATAACTAAAACATACCAAGTTTTTGGCAAAGCAGACAATTGAGGAATCCTTGATTGAGCAGGTCCCAAAATAACCATCTCATTATTAATGGCTCTTAAATCTTGCAATAATCTCCATTTACCAGATTTCTTTTTGATGACAGAAATGAAAGTATAATGGGGAGATACAGAAGGTTGTATATGTTCTTCCGCTAATTGTTGTTTGACCAGGAACTGGGCTGCTTGTATCTTTTCTTTAGTCAGGGTCCACTGAAGAAGCCATACTGGTCTTTCTGATTTCCAAGTAATTTTTATTGTCTCAGTGGCCCTTTCTGAAAATCCAACCCATGTCTGTCTGTTGCTTGGTCTATTTGTATTGGCGCTGCTATACCTTGTTCTTGTTTTTCTAATCTTTTTCCTTTCCTAAAACCTTCTCTAGCCATAATAGTGTGTACATTTTGATTGATGTTATTTGTTAATGTCAAACCTAATTGATCTAGGACATCTCATCCCAATAAATTTACGGGAAGATTATCCAATACATATGGCTGTATAGTTCCTTCACATTCTTCAGGATCCTTCCAATCCAATACCATTGCACTTCTATGGGGATTAGTTGCCACTCCTAGGTCTCAAAATGTTTGAGTGTATTGTTGTAATGGCCAATGTTTTGGCCATTCTTGATGAGAGACAATGCTAACATCTGCACCTGTATCAAGTAGCCCATTGAATTCGTGTCTTTGAATATTTAGTTTTAGCCTGGGGCGAGAATCTAAATTTAAAGAAAGCATAACCAAATCTACACCTGTGGAGCCTAATCCCTTGGAACCTCTTTCTACAGCACGACTGGAAAATTTATCATGCAGACTGAGTATTATTAGTAACTGTGCTATTCTATCTCCTGGTGAAATTACTGATATGTCCTTTGGAGAACTGGCTATAAATTTTATTTCACCTTCATAATCGGGATCAATTACCCAAGGACTTATCATAAGTCCTTTTAGATTAGAAGAGCTGCGTCCCAATAATAAGCCTACTGTTCCTTTGAGAAGAGGTCCTTTCACCATGTGTGAATGATTTGAACCCCCATCTCTACAGTTAGTACTGATCTGACGGAGGTGCAGATGTCTAACCCTGCGCTCCCTCTGATTTGTCTGATGAGGCGTCTGATGCACAATGTGTCCTGGGCACTACACTGATGGGGTTGCTGGGTTCCTCCAGTGCTCCGTATATTTGTGGTTTTGGGCCCCAGAGCATTGGGCTCCCCTGTCCATTTTTTGGCAATGGAGCCCGGTGCCTTTCTCCATGATATCGTGGATAAACAGCTAGTCCTTGTTCGTTTTTGATAATGAAGTACCCTCTATGGTGGTTTGAGAACGGCATTCATTAGCCCAATGTCTCCCTCTACGGCATCGTGGGCAAATACCCAGTATTCTACTCCTTTGGTACCTATTTTTGTTAAACCCTCTTCCTATGGAGCAATTCCTTTTAAAATGTCCTGTTTGTTCACAATTGTAGCATGTTCCTGGCCTTGCATCTAAAGCCTGTTTAATGCAGCTGCCACAAATTGCCCTTGTTCATTGATGTCTCTGGCATCTAAAGCCTGTTTTACTGCAGCTGCCATGACTTCCTCTTATTCATTAATGTCTTTACATAATTTAATATATGTGTTTAAATCTTCATGTTTCCATGGTCTAGTGATATCTCTGCACCTACGATTCGCTTGGTCATAAGCCAGTTTTTTATTAATGGCATTGCTTGTTCTGTATTCCCCAAAACTCTGGTAGCTGTTTGAATAAGCCTATCTACAAATTCAGTGTAAGATTCATTAGCTCCTTGTATTACCTTAGATAATTGACCTTGTAAACCTCCATGTCCTTGTAAAGTCTTCCATGCCCTAACCGCCTCTGCAGCAATTTGTGCGTATACGCCAGGATCATATGCAATTTGTTGCTGCTGGTCCTCATAAGGTCCCTTTCCTAACAAAATATCTAGATTTCTCTGAGGATAACCAGCTTCTGCATTTCACCTAGCCGTCTCCTTGCAAAATTCCTCATTGGCAACCTTCCATAAAAGGTATTGACCTCCATTTAGCACAGCTTTACACATATTAGCCCAATCTACTGGCATCATATTCAAGTTGTTAATGGATTCGACCAAGCTTACAATGAAGGGTACTTGAGGACCATAGGTTGTTACAGCCCCTTTTAGCTGCTTCACTATTTTGAAATTTAAAGCATGGTGAATTCGCTGCCCTCCTACCTCAAATACAGGGCATGTTAATACTTGAGATCCTGTCTCAGGAACCGAACTATCAACTGCGGGGTTTGGGGGCCTCCTAGCATATGGAGGTGGCCTTGTTATTTGGACATTTACATACTCTGGTGATAGAAAGGTGTTAGTAACAGTCTCCTGTAGAGGAGGCGCTGTTGGTTGGACACTTACGCCCTCTAGTTATTGAAAGTTGTTAGTAGCAGTCTCCTTTTGTAACTTTGCCCCTGATGGCTTTTTCTGACCTAAGCTTTGTTCCTCTATCTTTGTCTGATCTGAAGTCTTTGGACTAAGCAAACCAGATATAAACGTCCTCAATGGCAATGTGCCAACTGTCAGAGTCCCTGGGCTGTTCTTTTCCCCCCTTTTAAATCTTCACCATGATGGTTCCATTATGGTATATTTAACAACTCCTTAAAAATCCATGGGCTACATTTTTGTATTGTATCAACGTATGCCCTGACTGTCCTTGACTTTACTGAGGTGCCTCCTTCCTCTAACAATTTACTTAACACTCTTTCAGTTTGTTTTTTTACTAATTTCTGATCCTGTATTTCTACTATAATACAACCCAACAAGACGATGCCAAACAAAACCGAGACAGAATAAAATAAAAAGGGAACAACAAAAAGTCATTTTAGCCTTTATATCCTACTGACATGTGCATCCGTCCTTTCTCCCTATCTGTTCCTCAGAAGTAAATAATTTTTTTCTCAGATGTGAGCGGTTTTTCATCCATCTCACTCATCTCCATGGACAGGCAACAAAAGTGAAGCAAAACAAAAGAGGAATCTTAAAATGGCTACCGATCCTCTCGCCCTTCCCTCAGGGGCTAGCAGTTTACCTTATCACTTACCCTCAGTGGCTCCCCGTGCGAGCTACCAAATGCTGCAGTCTGGCTGGGCACGATTCAAGAGCGACTTTTCAAAAGAAACAAAGTTTATTTTTAGAACCACACACGCCAAGCAAAACAGCTCCTTTTGAAAAACCCTCAGAGCCCAACTGCCACCACTGGCTTCCTTGCAAAGTTTCTGTCACACCCACAAGCCTCTCCACCTCCCACAATCCTCCTGCTCTTGAGGCCATATGGCTGGGTCAGGTGGGTGGAACCAAAAAAGTCCCACAATGAGCAGCTCTGTGGTCTGAAAGGGCAGGGAAACTGCCCAATGTGCATCATCGCAGAGGAGCCAATCAGCTTGATGTTGCTGGGGCTGCTGTGAGCCAATCATCAGCTGGCAGTCGGAAAGAGCGGGGAAAAAGCTCAATGAGCATCTCCATTGTGCATCACCACAGAGGAGCCAATCAGCTAGATGTTGCTGGGGCCGCTGTGAGCCAATAATCATCTCGCAGGGGAATGTTGCTGGTAACTGGAAGTTTGATGGGGCCCCTTAAGCTGTGGCTCTCAACAAATTGGTGTCTCCTTTCTCTGTAGACTATTCAGCACATGTATTTTTATATGCACATATAGAATCCTACCTGTTATCAAACGTACATTTTTGTGAGGTTGCTGACTAGGCATGTACAAGTTATGAGAAGAGATCACTCCTCTTAAACACTGTTGGAATTGAGAATTCAACCTATGGGTGAGCTTGTTATTAGAACAACATTATATATAGATCCATTTTCAGTGAAATCAATATTTTTGCACCTGTGGATGTTACATATTTCATGATGAATTTCAATTGGCAAATATATTGCTAGTTTAAATGTCTGTCTCTGTGTGTGTGTGTGTGTGTGTGTGTGTGTGTGTGTGTGTATTTATTTATATATATATATATATATATATATATATATATATATATATATATACTCTCCAAATTTTTCAAAATATGAAATATATGAATCTTATTATACACTCCTTAAAATCATTCATATTTATGTATGTGGATTTATGATCAACTTTTCACAAGATTATTCTCAGAAATATTCATCCACCTTAAATACAGATTTGTTTCCTAGTACTGAAGACTAACTTCAGTGAATGGTGCACACAAATCCTAATATTTCTACAGTAAAACCAAGTTCAACATCAATGCAAGCATTTTCCTATGGGACATGATGTGTATTTTGCGGTTCATTTTTATTAAACAGTGGTACATTACTATTTCTTCAGTTTATGCACATCATATGATATATCTTTCATTCACAAGTTCACAAATTTATAGGCATTTGTTTCAATTTCAATCACCTCCTGCTTCAGAACACATATATTCCTCCAGTGTTCTTGACTGGTCTTGTCATGAGACTTCTTTCCAAACACATTATTTTTGATTTTCATAATCATATTTGAAGCAAAACTCACACACTCTTCATGATAAACCATAACCCTAATATTACCGTTAGATGTATACCTGGTTTTAGTGAATGTATGAATATCAGTTTAAGATTTCCAGTATATTTTCAGATATCAAATCAATCCACTATTTAAAGTTGGAACCAGTTATATTATTTATTCACAGTATCGTCTATTCATACATTATTTCTATATCCATTGACACAGGGTACTCCACTTTGTTCCCCCAATATTTATACGTCTTCAAAATATTGCTCCCAGTAATGGTGGAAGAAATGCTCATGTCACCTGATCTACATATAAATTTTAACACAGTAATATTCTGGACACAGAAAGCAAAAGTCACTCTTATGATTGTAGCAAAGCCTAAAAGGAAAGTGAGCATGGATTACTAAAAATATCCATGTCCCGGTTGCTTAATGCTCTAAAATGTAAATCCTATTGATAAATCCTATGTATTTGTTTCTTTCTAAGATTATATATTCAAACTCAACCCTGTTGAAAATGTCTAATCCTATCCCTCACTTTATACATTGCCTGATTTGTTAATGTCTCTATTGATATCTGCTTTCCTACATATTTTCCCCATTTCATCATTGTGTCTGACTCTTCACATGTGCTGATATTTACATTCACTCTCTTATTGAAAACCAATTGCTAAAGAACGTTTGGTCCAAATCCTATACTCATTGTTGTTTCTAAACCTAGAGACTATCGTCCTAAACCTACGGACTTTCCCTTTGTGACTGGATGTTCTCTTCAACTTTCAATCATCCAAGGTACAAGGTCCTATGTCATTGTATATCGATTTATCTGAGACATCTGTGCAGAACATAATTCAAAGCTAAGTAACCCACTCAAGGGCCCAATGCCCATCTGAGCTTCAAATCTTGCCTAGATTTCTGTTTTCATACTTTTATTTTACCTATATATTCTTGTAATTATTGCAGATTCCCAGTACGAATATTCATCCTGCAGAATGATTCCTAACCCAAATCGAACGTGTTATTAACCCTAACCATACACTGTTCCCTCAATCTAACTTTACAGAAGAGCAGGGACAGTGTGACCAGGAAAGTCTCAGTGCAGAAACCCTGCTTTGGGCCTTTTGCTTACCTATTTTTCTGTTGCCCTGAATGTCAGGAAGTTCTTTACCTCAGGCTAACCCTTTGTAAAGCCTGAAGAAAACAGTTTTCAAATGGAAATGAATGGGCATCACCTATGGCTCTTTGCTAAATTTCTTTGGAAAGGGATGTGTCTGAATCAGCATCTTGGCCCTGTGTGAGGCTGTGACTTAGATTCTCAGCACCTGATGGATCTAAAGAAAGATCCCATGTGTGCATCCAAAACCAAAATGGCAAAAAGTTCAGTCATTTTGGATGAAGTATCTTCCCTTCCTCTGTTAGATTCCTGACCTCCATCAATTGAGAATAGGGATCCTTTGGGTCATATGAGTTCTTCAATCCCTGAAGAGGTGCTTGGGTTTCTCATGATTCCAATTCACATAAAGAATCTGTACCTATCAATCAGAAGTAGTCAGTCAATATTGCTCCCAGAAATGGTGGAAGAAATACTCATGTCACCTGATCTACATATACATTTATTCACAGAAATATTCTGGACACTAAATTCAAAGTTCACATTTATGATTGTACCAAAGCCAAAATGGAAAATTAACATGGATTACTAAAATCATCCATGTCCAAGATTACTTATGCTCTCAAATGTCAATCCTATTGATGACTACATATTTGTTTCTTCCTAAGATTGCATATTCAAACTCAACCCTGATTTCATAATGTCTCTATTGATATCTGCTTACCTACATATTTTTCCCACTTCATCATTGTGACAGACTCTTCACATGTGCTGACATTTAAATTCATTTTCTATCCGAAACCCTGTTGCTAAAGAAATTTTGTTCCAAATCATACACTCACCCTTCTTCCTATACCTACCTACTATCTTCCTATTCCTACTGACTCTCCCTTTTTGACCGGATGTTCGCTTCTACATTCAATCATCCAAGGTATAATGTCCTATGCCATTGTATATCAATTTATCTGAGACATCTGTGCAGAATGTAATTCAATGCTCAGTATCACAATCAAGGGCCCAATGTACTTCTGGGCTTCCAATCTTACTTGGATTTCTATTTTCATACACACAGTTCACCTCTATATTCTTATAAATTTCACAGGTTGCCAATACCATTATTCATCCAGAAAATGATTCCTAATCCAAATTGAACCTGTTATTAACCCTAAACATACAGTGTTCCCTCAATCTTACTTTACAGAAGAGCAGGGACAGAGGTGGTCTTATAATACTGAAATGTAGGGATCCTCTACCTGCTGAGAACTTCAAAGGTTTATGCTGAAATTATCCCTGGAGAATATGTAGGCAGCTATGAAGGACCTGAGAGACCACAAGTCATCTTCAATGGCAAACAACCTGGTCAGGATGTAGGGTTGTGTCTTAATCAGCTTCTCTCTTCTTAATGTGGAAAAGATGGACCAAATCAGGCCTGTATGGAGAGCTGTTCCCGGGTGCCAATGGTTGATATACCATTTTAACTTGTGAAATTGTCACATTAAGTAGGGGAAGCCTCCATCCCATGGGACCCTTGGAAGCAACTGTTAAGACAAAGTGGTTGCCAAGGCAGTGACCTCATTCAGATCCTGAAGGAAGTGACCTCACATCACTTCCTCGGTGATGGAAATTGGCATCCAGGAAGCCAGGCACACAGAGCCAGTCCCAGTCCCACTCCCAGTGGTGTCACTAGTTTTGAATTACCAAGGACAGAGTCAGCCTATCTTGGTACCTACAGATGTGAGAATGGCCATATGCCAGGAAAGCTCTGAAGAGGGGGCTTGTATGAGAAAACAGATAGTGGCTCACCACTGGCTTCTGACAAGTCTCAGTGAAGAAACCCTGCTTTGGTACTTTTAATTACCTATTGTTCTGTTGCTCTGAATGTCAGGAAGTTTTTTGCCTCAGGCCACCCCTTTGGGAAGCCTGAAGAAAAGAGTTTTCAAATGGAAATGAATGGGCATCATCTGTGGCTCCTTGCTTAATTGCTTTGGAAAGGGATGTGTCTGAATCAGCCTCTTGGCCCTGTGTGAGGCTATGGCTTAGATTCTTAGCACCTGATGGATCTAAAGAAGCATCCCACGTTTGCATCCAAACCCAAAAGAGCCAAAAGAGCAGTCATTGTGGATGAAGTCTCTCACCTTCCTCTGTAAGGTTCCTGACGTCCATCTATGAGAATAGGGATCCTTTGGGTCAAATGAGTTCTTCAAAGCCCTGCAGAGACTAGATCATACGTTCATAGGTTTCTCATGACTCCAATTAACATAAAGAATCTAAACCCCACATTCATTAGGCCTCAAAATGGAGAATCAGAGCTGTATTAAGGGCAGGCCTCTTTGATCACTCCTGGTTCACAAGAAGGGTTTCCCAGCCACATTGACTTTAGGCAAATGTGGGCAAGGGACCTTATTTTGGATACTGTCCTTGACTGTGCCCCTCATGAAAAACTACAGCCTGAGATTATGATGAGTGTCGATATGAAAGAAGATGAGGGCCATGTGGAAGTGTTTTGGTTTTAATTGTGGTCATTTTTGTGGCTGTTGGAAAAGATGATGGGTCCACCTGGTCTTGAACACTGGTGTGATTCCCCTTAGAGACTGAGTTTTGGAATGGACCTCAAATAAGTATTGCCATGTATTGTGTTGGGATTTTAGGATGCCACACATGAGAGTTGCCCTTGGAAACTGAGATCTAGGCCCAGGGTGGCTTTCCACAGAGCACTGGGAATCTCAGGAAGAATATCACATAATTTTATTCTTAAAGAATTGGCAGCCATAGTTGCAAGTCAAAACACACATGGACCACACATTGTAGACCTCAAACGCCTGGCTTTATGTGACCTTTTTGCCTGTCTTTGGGAAGCCTTGCCTGTTAGAATTCTCCAGAATTTTCAATGAAATGAGCTTCCTCTCCATTTAATGGTTCCTGAATGAATTGAAACCCACAGTGCCTCCAACTTCATCCTTGAAAAATGTCTGATAATTACCATGAAATTTTTGAAATTCCCATGACCACTTTGCACTGTAGAATCTTTGGATGTTCTATTGATGATCACGAGTATACCAGACAGTGCCTGTTTGATTGGGTTTCAGGAAAATGGTGTAGAACAGAGATGGCAGTAATTTGGACCCTGCTGAGTAGTCGGCCTAGAGAAGTGGTGTGAAGGTGTGTGTTAAAACATTTGTGGTTGGGTGATGTGGATCTGCCATTGGCTTTCAAATGGTTTGTGACTGACATGGTGCAGCCCCCAGACCCTTGTATGTAAAGGTATGTTGTTATATGGAGAGGTTTCAGTGCAATGTTTAGAATCAGATTGCTATTGTGAAGGGGGCAAGCTATGTGGGATAGAAGCCTGGTTGGTGCATTCTCCCGCAGACCCTTACCCATCACATGTGACAGAACTCCCTCCAGTACTGTGTCCCAGTTGAACTCTTCGTATTTCATGAAGCAAATACCAAACTCCCAGTGCAGCTGCAAGAAACACAACAAAATTGGAGGATGAGCAAATGGCTTCCAAACTGGAAGACACTTAGCACTCAGTGACAACAGTTTACCTACAAAGAGAGAATTCAGCACTGCTGCCTCATGTCCTTTGGAAAATAAGAAACCATGTCCTCCAGGTCACATACATGCAGACCCAGCTTGATGGTCTCACTACAAAGGGAGCTAAAGCTCCTGACAACAACATATATTTCAAGTGCCCAACCTCAGAGGCAGTTTCTCAAAAAGTCTTTAGTCTAGCAGAGCTCCATGTTTGTGGAGTTTTACCCTCTCCCTTACATTTGGAAACTCCTCTACCACCTACAAGGTTGTGAACTCCTGAGCATTTTCCATTCGTGATGTGTATTCACAGATTTTCTAACTCTTCTCCTCTATTTGTGTCTTACTTGGGGTGAAGGTAATGTCAAGGCATTGTTCTGGATGAGAGTGGGAAGATTTTTGGGTAGCACATATTTGCATACACATTGGATTCTTTCTCCAATTTTCCATTTGAAATACTGAATCCCTGACTGTAAGGGGTAGAAGGAATTCTCCTTCAAAGAATAGTCTGACACTTACAAGAAACAGCCCCCAGGGAGACATCCTGTCTGGGAGACATCCTGTAGTCATCTGTGTTCCTGAGACATCCTGTGGCCATCTGTCTTCCTGAAATATCCTGAGGTTATCTCACCTTGTGAAGACATCCAGGAACTGCTGATAAGAGAGCTTTCAAATCTCCAGCATATAAATTCCTCTGTGTGAACAATAAAAGTTTGCAGCTTGATCAGAACTTTTGTCTTGCTGTCATCTCTCGTGTCTCTTGTCCCTTCATTCCTCCCCACCTAGGTTTGCTACCCACTTTGATGTGTCCTGCAGGCCAGGACAACTGGCGTCCAACGACTGGGGCTCGAGCCTTTGACTGAGGGGGAACCCTGTCCTCCTGGAAGATTTGGACAAGTGGAGCTCGCGATTGCCTCAGCAGACACCACTGAGAGACAGATCCAGGAGGAGAGTGGGGATGACGCACAGTGAGTGACCCACCATGGGACAAGCAGTTTCGTCACATGATTTGTTTTTGTCAGGCCACAAGGAATCCTTAAATACATGGGGGGCACGTGTTAAGAAAAATGACTTAATATTTTTCTTTTCATACATCGAAGAATTTTTTCCATGGTTTCCCCTTGAAGGTACCATTGATGGTAAAAGATGGCTTAGAGTAGGAGACATTTTAAAAGATTATTATGAATCCTTTGGCCCAGAAAAAGTGCCTGTTCCTACCTTTTCTTTCTGGAAATAAATTAGTGAAATTCTTAAAAGTTCACCCTTTGACAATGGTACCTTAATACTTGTCAGGATTGGGGAAGAGACTATGCAAAATACCTCTCGTCCCTTCTCGGCATGCCCATCAGTTAGTATAGACATAGACCCTTCTTAGTCTCCCCAGGACCCTGGGACCTTCCTGATCTTCCTCAAAATCCCACCCTAATGAATAAGGCTCCAATGGTTTCCAACCGCCTTTATGCAGTTTTAAATCCCGGAGAAACATTGACCCCTGGGGAGGAGGCTACCTTGGAGAAGGAAGCAGCTCGCTACCATTCAGAAGACTCTCCACCTCTCAGGACCCTGCCACAGACTATAGGACTTACACATTCCCCTCCCTCCTATATCCCTCCTGCCTTTTGTGCTCTGGCCCTTCAGGGGCCAAATGTCCCCCCAGATATTTTTTCCCCACTTCCCTTGCCTAACCTGGCTCCCTTGAGAGAGTCTCTCCAACATGGACAGGAACAGATCCAATTTTTAAAAGAATAAAGATCCCTTGACTCTGAGCTCTCTTCATTAGCCTTAGGAATGGAGTCAACACAAGCTGGCCCACAGTGGTCTAATACAAAGGCGAAGCCGCTCCATCGGCCTGTGCTCGCCTTCCAGTCACCACCAGTCAGATAGATAAGCCTGCCCAGGCTGAGGTCAAAGACTTAGAAGAGGAAAAAGAGGAGGAAGCGGGGGAAATGGATCAAGGAGATCAGGACTTAGAGGATGAGGAGTTCACCCCTTGGCAGGAAGGAACCCAGAGTGTCTACAAAAAATTTAGCCTCCATTTTCTTGAAAAACTTAAAATGGCTTGTGCTCACTATGGCCCCACTGTGCCCTATACGTTGGCTTTATTAGAAAGCTGCAGCACACAATTTCTTACTCCCAATGATTGGAAATTTTTAGACCTAGCTGCCCTCAGTGCCGGAGACTTCCTGCTATGGAATGCAGATTTCAAAGAGCCCTGTCAGAAACTACTCAAAAAAAATTAACAAAGGCCTCCTCTAAATCCTGGACTTATGTTAAGCTAGTGGGCAATGCAACTTTTGACACTAAAACTAAACGGGCACGTTTCCCTGCTGGACTTTTTGCGCAGATTTAGATGGCTGGCTTAGTTGCTTGGAGACGCCTCCCTGAAAGGGCCTCGGCTATCACTTCCCTGGCAAGAACTCGACAAGGGCCCGATGAGCCTTATAGCGACTTTGTTCCCCGGCTTTACCTAGCGGTGGAATGCTTGCTTGGACCAAGCGAAAGCGAAAGCACCTTTGTAAAACATCTTGCCTTTGAAAATGTCAACCCGGCATGTCAGGATGTTCTTCGACATCATAAGGATAAAGGGAAACTTTCTGACTTTATTAGAATCTGTGCAGGCGTGGGTGCAGCCCATGCGATGGGTCTCAAATTAGTGCCGCATTTACCAAGGCCTTTTACAATACTGGCTCAAGTACTTGCTTTACTTGTAAACAACCAGGCCATTTTGCATGCAGGTGTCCGACAGGCAAACAAAGAGTAAGAATAGTGTCTCCTCAAACTGGAGCTAAACCGACCCCAGCTACACTTTGTCCTTGATATGGTAAAGGTCATCACTGGGCCAGTGAGTGTAGATCAATGACAAATGCCCTCAGACAGCCTATTTCTTCCTACTTCTCAGGAAACTCCCTGGGGCAATGAGGTTTGTTCCCTCCCAAACTCCCAACCTACCTCAAAATCCTTCTCCACAATTGGCTCCCTCCAACTACCCACTCCAGGCAGTGCAGGATTGGACCTCTGTGCCACCACTGATACAATATTAGACTCAATGCAAGGGCCCCAGATAATACCAACTGGAATTATGGGTGCCCCTCCATCTCATACGTGTGCCCTTATTCTTGGAAGAGCCTCTACTACCTTACAAGGTGTTCAGGTCTTCCCTGGCATTAATGATAATGATTTCACTGGAGAAATAAAAATAATGGCCACAGTTATTAATAGAGTTGCGGCCATCCCAGGAGGAAAAAGTCTTGCACAATTAATACTTCTTCCCTTAGATTAAGGGGCATTTCCACCTCCCAAACCTACTGTGGGGGGCTGCCTCCTTGGGCTCCTCTGAGGTATATTGGGTTCATCCCATTTCTCATATTAGACACACCCTTACCTTACTTATTGAAGGAAAGGAATACCAAGCAATTGTACTTACTGGAGCTGATGCGACAATTATTTCTCAAAAATACTGGCGATCAGGTTGGCCCCTCACCCCATCCTTGACTGACCTTAAAGGGATAGGAAAGTCAAAAAATCCTCTGGTCAGCTCTACTGCTCTTAGCTGGACTGATAAAGAGGGTAATAAGGGAACTGTCACTTCTTTCGTTGTTCCTGACCTCCCTGTTTACCTATGGGCTGGAGATATTTTGAGTCAAATAGAAGTTATTCTTGCCAGTCCCAATTCCATGGTGACTCATCAAATGCTCCGTATGAATTTTGTCCCTGGTACAGGCCTTGGGAGGCTGAGACAAGCACTGGTGGAGCCTATACAACCAATAAAAAAAAATACATATGGACTTGGATATTTGGATTTTTAGTGTCGGTTCCTGACCCTCCTGTTCCCATGGAGATAAAATTATTTGGGAGACTCAGACTCTTGTGTGGGTGGATCAGTGGCCCCTTACCCAAGAAAATTTGGAGGCTGCCTCCATGTTAGTGAAGGAACAGCTGGCAGCCCGCCATGTAGAGCCCTCAACCTCACCATCGTACACTCCTATTTTTGTTATCAAGAAAAAATCAGGCAAGTGGCGCCTTTTACAAGATTTGTGTGCCATTAATAAAGTTATACTCCCGATGGGAGCACTACAGCCAGACATTCCCACACCAGTGGCTATTTCCAAAAACTATTGTAAAATGGTTATGGACTTAAAAGATTGCTTTTTTACCATTCCTTTGTATCCTGTGGATAGACCCTATTTTGGCTTTAGTCTTTCTTGCATTAATATTCAGGGCCCTATGCAGAGACTTCAATGGAAGGTTCTTCCCCAAGGTATGGCCAACATCCCTACTCTTTGCCAAAAATACGTTGCTCAAGAAGTAGACCCTGTGAGAGAGCGAGGGCCACAAATTTATATTTTACATTATATGGATGATTTGTTAATTGCTGCACCTAATACCCATGATCTTAATAATTGTTACTTGGACTTTTACAAAATCCTCACTACCTTGGGACTACAGATAGCTCCTAATAAGGTTCAAACACAGGACTCTTATAAAAGTTTGGGCCTTAAAATTCTACAGAAATCAGATCCAAATTTCTAAAATACAACTACGTGTGGACCATCTTCACACCCTTAAAGATTTTCAGAAATTACTGAGGCATATTCAATGGCTAATAACATATTTAAAATTATGCACTTGTGTACTTTTGACCCTTAATGATATTTTGAGAGGTAATTCCCACCCCTCCTCCCCTCAAAATCTTACTCCCAAGGCATAACAGGCATTAAACCAAGTCACAGGAGCCATTGCCCAACAATTTGTTACGCAAATTTCTTATAACCTTCCTCTGGTTCTGGTTATTTTACACACTCCTCATACACCCACAGGAATATTTTGGCAGCGAGATCCACATTTTAATAATAAAGACTGCCCCTTGTTTTGGGTCCATTTACCCACCACATCCTCGAAGGTTATTACTGTTTATCTTGCTCAGGTAGCTTCTATTATTTTTAAAGGTCATTTGATTTCTCTACAACATTTTGGCAAAGACCCTGATAATATTTTTATTCCATATACTAAGGACCAAACCCAATTTTTACTAGAGACAAGGGATGAATGAGGTATTTCCCTATCAGGCTTTTGGGAACAATTGATCACCACCTCCCCAATGACCCCCCTTTACATTTTGTCCAGTTACATCCATTTACTTTTCCTGAAATTACTCAAAATGCTCCCATTCCTCAAGCCCTTACTGTCTTTACAGATGGTTCCTGTAATGGCCGAGCGGTCTTTGTTGTCAATAACCAGCCTACCACCTTTGATACTGTCTATCAGTCACCACAGTTTGTGGAATTGTTTGACATAACACAAGTTTTTATAACATTTTTTATAATCCTGTTAATATTTATAAAGACAGTGGCTACATTGCTCATTCTGTGCACCTGCTGGTGATTTCACCCTCCATTAAGGCTTCTAACAATGCGGCCTTTCTGTTTCACCAGCTTCAGCAGCTAATTCAGGTCAGACAACACCCATTTTTCTTAGGACACATAAGGGCACACTCTGATCTTTCCAGCCCTCTAATTCAAGGTAATGCCCAAGCTGATGCAGCAACTCGTTCCATCTTTCCAATTTTTGTTGGCTCCATTCAAAAGGCCACGGAGTTACACAATCTACACCATTTAAATTTCCAGAGCCTTTGATTACTTTGTAAAATTACCAGGCAACAGGCACGAGAAATAGTAAAAGCATGCCCTAGTTGCGCTGCCTCCCTCCCCATTCAACACTTGGGAGTTAACCCCCGAGGATTACTGCCCGATCAGTTTTGGCAAATGGATGTTACTCATTTTCTTGAATTTGTAATAGCCAAATATATATACACATTTCTGTAGATACCTTCAGCGGCTTTATTTTTGCATCACCACATTCTGGAGAGGCTACCAAAAATGTCCTTTCTCATCTTGTTTCAGCCTTTTCTGTTATGGGTAAACCAATACATATTAAAACATATATTTATCCTACATATACCATTGCCAAGTTTAAACAGTTTTGTGCTACCTTGCAAATTTGTCATACTCCTGGAATTCCATACAACCCTCAGGGCCAAGGCATTGTGGAACTTGCCCACCTTACCTTAAAAACTTGGCTAACCCTCCTTAAGGCTTCCTCCCTTGTATTTACCACACCCAGGCATCGCCTTAACAATGCATTATTTGCCCTTATTTTTCTTACCCTAGACAATGAAGGCCATTTGGCAGCAGACAGACACTGCCATCCCTCGTCCAATTCTGTTCGCCCACCTGTTATGTGACACAATCCCCTTACAAATAAATAAAAAGGCCCAGATCCTGTCCTCATCTGGGGAGGAGGCTCAGCTTATGTTTTGGACCAAGATCAAACAGCCCCAAGATGGTTACCAGAACTCCTGGTTAAACAGGTTAATGACTTACCTCAAAACAGGGACAGAGGGACTCCTCATGAGGACAAAATTTCTTCTTTTTCAGATGCAGCCAACAATCTGCCAGCCTTGGAATAACAGTTCCTGTGGGCACAGGTACACTGGCTTAGGCACGTCTATTCACTCTTACCATCGCCTGTCTCAACAAATTATAAACTCTATCAGTAACAACTGATAAAAACTCTATCATGAACCATTAAAGATTTGCAGGACCAAATAGACTCCCTGGCAGAAGTGTTCCTTCAAAAAAGACGAGGCTTAAATTTGCTGACAGCTAACCAGGGAGGTATTTGCTTGGCCTTAGGGGAATGATGCTGCATTTATGCCAATAATTCTGGCATAGTATGCACTAAAATTAAGCAGCTTCAAGAAGATCTAGAAAAGAGACGAAGGGAAATATTTGAAAATCCCCTCTGGACTGGGCTTAATGGATTTCTGCCCTATCTTCTTCCCCTATTAGGCCCTTTGTTGGGTTTACTTTTAATGGTGTCCCTAGGACCCTGCATTATAAACAGGCTGTTACAATTTATTAAAGAACAGATTAATATTTTGGCCTCTAAGCCCCTAAAGGTCCACTATCATCGCCTGGATATGGAAGACCGTGCTGCCAACATTTAAAAGGATGTTCTACCCTCCTCACAAGCTTATTTCTTAAGGTTACATGCCCACAGATCTCTCTTTCTTATATAAAACTCTAAGTAACAGCTCTGACCAACCATCTTCTGCCCTTGCCATAAGGGTTCGTCCTCCATGGGCCCCTCTGTTTGGGGGAGGACACACCCATGGAGTGAGGACGTTAGGCCATAATAACAGAGGGTGCAGGAAGGACTGCAGGAGGATGGATCCATGGTTCCCAAAACCCAAGTCTTCTGAGTGACACGCTCTGGTGCATGGCAGTTGGCATGCTTCCCCCTCAAAGCCGTCTCTTTAAAAAACATGCCTAGGCCACCACGAAATCTCCTAGTAAACATGCTCGATCAGATCAGGAGATATTCTAAGGCCTGTTAGAGAAACAGAGCCTCTATAACCCCCTAAAACATTGGCCTGTAAGGTATGGTCAAATATTTAATATAAGAAAGGGGGAAGATGTCAGGGGCTAGAAGGAAGTTCTCCTTCAAAGAATAGCCTGACACTTACAAGAAATAGACCCCTGCGAGATTTCCTGCCTGGGAGACATCCCGCAGCCATCTATCACCCTGAGACATCCTGCGGCTATCCGTCTTCCTAAAATATCCTGAGGTTATCTCACCCTGTGAAGACATCCAGCAACTGCCGATAAGAGAGCTTTCTCATCCGCAGCATATAAATACACTGTGAGAACTATAAAAGTTTTCAGCATGATCAGAACTGTTGTCTTGCTGTCTTCTCTCATCACTCTTGTCCCTTCATTCCTCCCCAACAAGGTTCAACGCCCACGTTGAAGTGTCCAGCCGGCCCGGACACCTGACACTAAACCATAACCTACTAGACTCTGACTACTAATCCTAATATGATGGAGAAAAATAATCCAAACAGAATGGAAATACAAGCAGTACAGAGGAGGCATGGTGTATAGTTGGACTTGCCTTTTGAATGATATAGGGTAGGTGTTATAAATCTAGCTAATTTTTAACTGAAATAGTTCTCCACATGTTTTTAAATTTAACAAATATGTGAATACCTGTCTCCCTTTCTCTGTAGCCAATTAAGCACATGTATTTTTATATGCACATATAGAATCTTACCTGGTATCACACGTATATTCTTCTGAGGTGTCTGACTTGGCAAATACAAATTGTGAGAAGAAATCACTCCTCCTAAACTCTGTTGGAACTGAAAATTCAACCTATGGGTGAGCCTCCTAGTAGAACAACATTATACATAAATCGATGTTCGGTAAAATAAATATTTTTGCATCTGTGGCTGATGTACATTTCATGAAGAATTTCGATTAGCATATATATTGCTACATTTTATTGTCTGTGTGTGTTTTTTAATATATATATATATATATATATATATATATATATATATATACTCTCCAAATTTTTCCAAATATAAAATATATGTGTCTTATATACACTACCTAAATTCATTCATGTTCATAAATATATGTGTCTTATATACACTACATAAATTCATTCATGTTCATGTATGTGGATTTATAATCAACATTTCACAAGATTATTCTCAGAAATATTCATCCACCTGAAATACATATTTGTTTCCTATTACTGAAAACTAACTTCATTGAATGGTGCATACAATCCTAATATTTCTACATTAACTGACCCTGTTTAACATCAATGCAAGTAGATTCCTATGGGACATGATGTGTATTTTGAAGTTCATTTTATTCAACACTGGTACAATAGAATTTCTATAGTTTACGAACATCATAGGACATATATTTCATCCATAAGTTCACAAATTTATAGGCATTTGATTCACTTTCAGTCATTTACTGATTCAGAACACATGTATTCCTCCAGGTTTCTTGACTGGTCTTTTCATGAGACTTCATTTCAAACACATTATTTTTGATTTCCATAATCATTTTGAAGCAAAACTCACACACTCTTCATGATAAAACATAACCCTAATATTACCATTAGATGTATTACTGGTTGGAATGAATAATTGTATATCAATATAAGATTTTCTGTATATATTCAGATATCAATTCAATCCTTTATTTAAAGTTGGAACCAATTATATTATTTATTCACAGTATGGTCTATTCATGCATTATCTCTACATTCATAGACACAGGGTACATCTATTTGTAACCCCAATACTAATTTATTCGTCTTCAAAATGTTGCTCCCAGAAATGGTGGAAGAAATACTCATGTCACCTGATCTACGTATGCATTTATCACAGTAATATTCTGGACACAAAAAGCAGAGGTCACACTTATGATTGTACCAAAGCCTAAATGGAAAGTGAGCATGGATTACTAAAAACATTCATGTCCAGGTTGCCTAATGCTCTCAAATGTCAATCCTATTTATGACAACATATTTGTTTCTTCCTAAGACTATATATTCAACCTCAGCCCTGTTGCAAATGTCTAATCCTATCACTCACTTTATACTTTCCCTGATTTCCTAATGTCTCTATTGATGTCTGCTTTCCTAAATATTTTCACCAGTTCACAATTTTGACTAACACTTCACATGTGCTGACATTTACATTCACTGTCTATGTGATACCCTATTGCTAAAGAACTTTTGTTACAATTCCTGTACTCACTCTTCTTCTGAAACCTACAGAATATCTTCCTAATCCTACCGACTATCCCAGTTTGAGTGGATACTCACTTCTACATTCAATCATCCAAGGTACAAGGTCCTATGCCATTGATTATTGATTTATCTGAAACATCTATGCAGAACGTGTATCAAAGCTAAGTATCCCAATCAAGAGCGCAATGCCCTAGTGGGATTCCAATCTTACCTAGATTTCTGTTTTCATACTTATATTTCACCTATATATTCTTATAAATATCACAGGTTCCCAATACCATTATTCATCAAGCAGAATGATTCCTAACCCAAATCAAACCTGTTATTAAGCGAAACGATACACTGTTCCCTCAATCTAACTTTACAGAAGAGCAGGGACAGTGTTGGTCCTAAAATAGAGGAATGTAGTGAATCTTCCACCTGTTTAAAAACTCAAAGTTTCATGCAGAAGTGATCCCTGGAGAAGATATAGGCACCACTGAAGGACCTGAGAGAGCAAAAGTCAACTTCCATGGCAAACAACCTGGTCAGGATGAAAGGTTGTTACTGAATCAGCCTCTCTGTTCTTTTTTTTATTATTGGTTGTTCAAAACCTTACAAATCTTTTGACATAACATATTCATACATTAGCATACATTAGCTTCAAGTGATTTATGAACTCCCATTTTTACCCCAGATACAGATTGAAGAATCACTTCGGTTACACATCCACATTTTTACATAATTCCATACTAGTAATTGTTGTATTCTGCTACCGTTCCTATCCTCTACTATCCCCCCTCCCCTCCCCTCGGATCTTCTCTGTCCACCCCATCTACTGTAATTCATTTCTCACCTTGTTTATTTTCCCATTCCATTCACAACCTCTAATATGTAATTTAGTATAACAATGAGGGTCTCCCTCCATTTCCATGCAATTCCCCTTTTCTCTCTCTTTCCCTCCCACCTCATGTCTCTGTTTAATGTTAATCTTTTCTTCCTGCTCTTCCTCCCTGCTCTATTCTTAGTTGCTCTCATTATATCAAAGAAGACATTTGGTATTTGTTTTTTAGGGATTGGCCAGCTTCACTAAGCATAATCTGCTCTAGTGCCACCCATTAGAATATGGACTCAAACAGTCCTGTTTGGAGAGCTGGTCCCGGGTGCCTATGGTTGATATACATTCTAACTTGTGAAAGTGTCACAGGACGAAGGGGCAGCCTCCATCTCATGGGACCCTTGGAAGCAACTGTTAGGACAAAGTTGTTGCTAAGGCAGTGACCTCATTCAGTTCCTGAAGGAAGTGACCTCACCTCACTTCCTTGGTGATGGAACTCTAAGAACTTGGGATGCAGGAAGACAGGCACCCAGAGCCTGTCCCAGTCCAAGTCCCAGTGGTCTCACTTGTTTGGATATACCAAGGACAGAGTCAGTCTTTCTTGGTACCTACTGATATGAGATTGGCCAAAAGCCAGAAAAGCTCTAAAGAGGGGCCTTTCCTGAGAAAGCAGATAGTGGTTCACCAGTGGCTCCTGACATCTTCACAGAGTTGGTTAAAGAGACCAGATCTGAGACAGGACAGGCCATTTCGGGGGAACATACTATAACCCACCAGTCAGAGGACACTCTGGATAGTCACAGACCTACTTTGGGGAAGGAGGTGCCTCTGTGGGTGTCGCTGTGTGTTTATGGATTTGCCTCATGTTCTGAGAATAGATAGAAAAGGCGGTTTGTTTGGTTTTGAGTGAACTGTTTCTAGTAAGTCATTTGACAACGCGAGTGTTTCTATGTCTGTGTATCCCACTGTGTCCATGGTTATAGACATTAGAAAAGATAATGCATCAATTGATGTGTCCTGTCTAGTAGAAAGCTTCCCATCATTTATTCTGCCAAATTGATGAATGGATTTTGGCTTGCCTTATCGATGGGCAACACGCGCTATCTTCCAAAGTTCGTGCGTTCTTCCTGAATTCTGGCCACTCTACAGAATAGGCTCATGGTTTTGTGTCCAATATATGTACCATTTCCAAACCCTGTTACATGGCCATGTACTGGATAGCTGAAGGGAATGGCGAGCATCTCAGAAAACTCAGATATCAGTGTGACCAATAAAGTCTCAGTGGAGAAACCCTGCTTTGCTTACCTATTGTTCTGTTGCCCTGAATGTCAGGAAGGTCTTTGTTTCAGGCCACCCCTTTGTGAAGCCTGAAGAAAACAGGTTTCAAATGGAAATGAATGGGCATCACCTGTGGCTCTTTGCTTAATTGCTTTGAAAAGGGATGTGTCTGAATCAGCCTCTTGGCCCTGTTTGAGGCAATGGCTTAGATTCTCACCACCTGATGTATCTTAAGAATGATCCCATGTGTGCATTCAAAACCAAAATGGCCAAAAGAGCAGTCATTGTGGATGAAGTCTCTCCCCTTTCTCTTTTAGGTTCCTGACCTCCATCAAGTGAGAATAGGGATCCTTTGGGTCAAATGATTTCTTCAAAGCCCTGCAGAAGCTAGCCGATATGTGCTTGGGTTTTATAATGACTCCAATTCACATAAAAAAATAAACCCCACAGTCAGTAGGCCTCAAATTGGAGAAGCAGAGAAGTATTAACAGCAGGCCTATTTGATCACTCCTAGTTCACAGGAAGTGTGTCCAGGCAACCCTGATTTTAGGCCATTAAGGGGCAAGGGAGATTATTTTGGAGACTGTCTTGTGTTTCGCCCCTCATGGAAACATCCAGCCAGAGGTTATGATGAGTGTCTATATGAAAGATCATGAGGGCCATGTGGGAGTGTTTTGGTTTTAATTGTGGCCATTTGTTTGGTGTTTGGAAGACATGACTGGGTCCACCTTTACATGAACTCTGGTGTGATTCCCCTTAGAGACTGAGTTCTGGAACTGAACTCAGAGAATTATTGCCATGAATTGCGTTGGGATTTTCGGAGGCCATGCATGAGAGTCCCCCTTGAAAACTGAGATCTATGTGCAGGGTGGCTTTCAACAGAGCACTGGGAATCACAGCCAAGATATCACGTGATTTTATTCTGAAAGACTTGTCAGCCATATTTGAGAGTCGAAACACACATGGACCTCATTGTAGACCTCAATGGGACTGGCTTCATGTGACCATTTGGCCACTTTTTGAGAAGCCTTGCCTGTGAGAATTCTCCAAAGCTTTCATTGAAATGTGCTTCCTCTACATTTAATGGTTCTGGAGTGAATTTTAACCCACAGTGCCTCCAACATCATCATTGAAAAATGGCTACAAAAATACCATAAAATTTTTGAATTTCCCATGACCAGGTGGCAATGGAGGACCTTTGGATGTCCTGTTGCTGATCATGAGTATACCAGACAGTGCTTTGATTGACTCGGTTTCATGAAAATCGTGTAGAACAGAGATGCCAATAAGTTGGAGCCTGCTGAGTAGTGGGCCTAGAGCCGTGGTGGTCAGGTGTATGATAAAACATCTGTGGTGGGGCCTGTGGATCTTCCATTGGCTTCCATATGGCTTGTGACTGACATGGTGCAGCAAGCAGTCCCTTCTATATAAAGGCATCTTGTAATACTGAGAGATTTCAGGGCAATGTTCAGAATCAAGTTGCTATGGTCAATGGGGCAATATATGTGGGCTAGAAGTATGTTTGGTGCATTCTCCTGCAGAAACTGACCCACCACATGTGACAGAACTCCATCCAGCACTGTGACCCACTAGAACTCCTTGTATTTTTGAATCAAATAGCAAACTCCCAGTGTAGCAGCAAGAAACACCATGAAATTTGGAGGATGACCAAATGGCTTCACAGTCCACATGGGGAGACACTTAGTCCCCAGTGGTCACAGTTTACCTACAAAGAGCAAATTCAGCACTGCTGCCTCATCTTCACTGGAAAATAAGAAACCATGTCCTCCAGGTCACATAGATGTATACCCAGCTTTGATGGTCTCACTACAAATGAAGCTAAAGCTCCAGAAAACAACATATTTTTCAGGTGCCCAACCTCAGAGGCAGTTCTTCAAGAAGTCTTTAGGCCAGCAGAGCTCCATGTTTGTGGAGTGTTCACCCTATCCCTTACTTTTGGGAACTCCTCTACCACCTCCAGTGTTGTGAACTACTGAGCATATTCCATTCCAGATATATATTCACAGATTTTCTAACACTTCTCCTCTAATTGTGTCTTACTTGGGGCAAAAGTAATGTCAAGCCATAGTTCTTGATGAGAGTGGGAACATTTTTGTGTAGCACATATTTACATACACATTGGATTCATTTTCCAATTTTCCATTTGAAATACTGAATCCCTGACACTAACCCCTACCCTACTAGACTCTGACTACTAATCGTAATATCATGGAAAATAATAACCCAATCAGAATAGAAATACAAGCAGTTAAGAGGAGGCATGTTTGGTATTCTTGGACTTGCCTTTTGCATTACATAGGGTAGGAGTTATAAATCTAGTCAATTTTTTTGTTGAAATAGTTCTCCATGTGTTTTTAAAGTTAACAAACATGTGAATTTATGTCTCCCTTTCTCTGTAGCCTAGTCAGCAAATGTATTTTTATATGCATATATAGAATCCTACCTAGTATTACACGTACATTTTTGTGAGGTGGCTGACTTGGCAGATACAAATTGTGAGAAGATATCACTCCTCCTAAATGCTGTTGAAACTGAAAATTCAACCTATGGCTGAGCCTCCTATTTGAACAACATTATACATAAATCCATGTTCAGTAAAATTAATATTTTTGGATCTCTGGATGATATGTATTTCACGATAAATTTCCGTTGGCATACATAATGCTACATTGTAATGTCTCTCTGTGTATATATATATATATATATATATATATATATATACTCTCAAGATTTTTCAAAATATGAAATATATGTGCCTTATTGTGCACTCCCCAAATTCATTCATATCATGAATGTGGATTTATAATCAACTTTTCAAAAGATAATTCTCAGAAATATTCATCAACCTGAATTACATATTGGTTGCCTAGTACTGAAATCTATCTTCAGTAAATGGTGCATACAAAACATAATATTTCGACATTGCAAGTTGGCCGCGAATAGAGTGCATCACACCCAGTGTACCACGCCACATTGCAGGTGAATAACGAGTTAAAATGACAAAAGACAATCTTGTTAGGATCTTATAGAAAAATGGGTGTGCACCGAAACCTAAAAGAATGATTTCCACCAACGAGGTCCGGTAATTGAGTCTCAAACGTGAGCTGAATATGCAACCGGAGATCCGGGCTTACTGATCCGTGCGGCCCGCCCCGTGGCTACAGACGTCGGGGCACCACCGAGAAGCGACTAGCATCCAGGGAGAAACGTTGCTGCAGATTCTGTGGAATCCTGCCGGCTGACCCCCCACTGAGCCCCAGGCGGAGTTCGGGATCTCAGTCAGGGAAGGAAGCGCTACAGTTCTATCCCCCACAACGGAAACTCCACCAAGGAAACAAACGGCAACCATCTTGGAGAGCTGAAGTAACCACCGCCACTCTCCGACAGATTGCAACAATAAAACAGTTGTGTGTTTTCCGCTCATCTCCCATACAGTAGGATATTTGCATAAAATCTTTCCTAAGCTTTCCAGGGGAGGGATTATCAGAGAGAGCCTGAATAAAGATGGGGGGGAAACTAGAGGCACCTGACCTTCTACTCCCCCTCCCATCAGTGGTGAAAACAAAATCTGTCTAGCCAGCGATGGGGAAGGGGCAAACGGAAAAAAAAAAAAAAAAAAACAATAGAGTGCTGGGGTTCCCAATAGACACAATCCACACCCAAGAAACGGCAGGCCAGAGTACAGTTTGAGCTGCCGAGGGCATTACTCAGGGGAAAACTGGTGTAGCAAGAGAAACCAGGACTAGCAGGAGAAACCAGGGGACTAGAGGCCAGGCCCGCGTGACTGGGCGCCTGGAGAACGCTCGCCCGCCGGCAAAAGCCGGCCCGCTGCAGGTGCAACTGGACGGCTGGAGACCGCCTGCCCACCAGCGACCAATCACCTGCCATATGCCTGCCCTAATGGGTGGCTAGAGATCGCACAACCGCCGATGACAGCCCACCCGCTGACTGCGTGACTGGACAGCTTGTGACCGCCTGCACACCCGCGACCAGGAGCTGAAAACAAACAGAGACAGTAAAGTCCCACACCCCCATGCGAACACCCGGGCAAAGAGCCTGGGGCCCACCATAGCAGAGAGGTGACATCATTGGAGCTCGGCCGTCGGAATTCCTTCCCAGTGGAATCCACTTTAGCATGCACAGTCTACCAACACAAAGGAGCTACAATAGAGATATATAAAACCAAAACAAATATATAGAAGAGAGCAGAAACACAGCAATCAAACAGAGCTGGAAAGTAATGTGAACTTCATGAAAAAACAAGGGAAAAAGGTGTACAAATAATGCCGGACAACTTAATTCTACAGGAGGACCTAGAATCATCAGAAACAGGGATAGGGAAAAAACTCAATGCATCCCTAACTCAGATGGAAAGAAATATTAGAGAAGACATGAGGCAGCAAGTCCAAGCAATAAAAGAATATTTTGAAAATGAATTAAACAAACAAATTCAAATGGCAAAGAAGGAGCTTTACAAAAAGACAGAGTTCTTAAAAAAATCAAACAGTAATCCTAGGAATGCAGAAAAATATAAACCACATTAAAAACTCAAACGAGAATATTGTAAATAGACTAGATTAAGTAGAAGTCAGAAGATCAGATAATGAAGACAAAGTTTATCAACTTGAAAAGAATATAGTGAACACAGAAAAGATGCTTATATCCCATGAGCAATCTATTTAAGAGATATGGGATGTCATAAAAAAACAAATTTGAGAGTCATCAGGATAGAAGAAGGCATAGAGATTCAAACCAAAGGAATGGACAACATATTAAATGAAATAATTCTAGAAAACTTCCCAGAGATAAAAGATGGAATGGATTGCCAAATCCTTGAAGCCTACATGACCTCAAACATTCAAAACCATAATAGACCAACTCCAAGACATAGAATTATCAAGATAGCTAACATACAGAACAAGGAGAGAATATTAAAAGCTAAAAGAGAAATGAGGCAGATTACATTCTGGGGTAAACCAATTAGGTTAACGACTGAATTTTCATCACAAACTTAGAAAGCGAGTAGATCCTGGAACAATGTATTTCAAACGCTGAAAAATAATGGATTCCAACCAAGAGTACTGTATCCATCAAAATTAAGTTTGGGATTTGACAATGAAATTAGTGTCTTTCACGATAAACAAAAGCTAAAAGAATTTGCAGAAAGAACACCAGCACTGCAAAGCATTTGAGCAAAATACTAGAAGAAGAGGAATTGATAAATAGTGCCCCAAACTAACAGCAGGAGGTATCTCAGTAAAGGGGGAGAAAAATAACCAAAAAGTAAAAACTAGCCAAACTAAAAATAAATAAATAAATAAACATGAATGAAAGTAAAAATCATATTTCAATTGTAACCTTAAATGTTAATGGCATAAACTCACCAATCAAGAGACATAGGTTAGTAACCTGAATCAAAAAAACAAATCCTACAGTCTGCTGCCTTCAGGAGACTCATATGATAGGTAAAGACATACACAGGCTGAAAGTAAAAGGTTGGGATAAATCATACCACTCACATGGCCCTCGGAAGCAAGCAGGAGTAGCCATACTCATATCAAATAAAATCAATTTCAAACCTACATTAATAAAAAGGGATAACGAAGGACACTATGTACTGTTAAAAGGAACCATCCACCAACAAGACATAACAATTATCAATTTGTATGCACCAAACAATTGAGCTGCAACGCTCATGAAACAAACTCTCCTCAAGTTCAAGAGTCAAATAGACTACAACACAATAACTACGGGTGACTTCAACACACTGATCTCGCCATTAGAAAGATCCTCTAGACAAAAACTGAATAAAGAAACTATGGAATTCAACAGCACAATAAATAACCTAGGCTTAACCAACATATATAGAATATATCAACCATCCTCAAGTGGATACACGTTCTTCTCAGCAACACAAGGATCCTACTCAAAGATAGTTCATATATTATGCCATAGGGCAACCCTTAGTAAATATAAAGGCTTGGAGATAATACCATGCACCATATATGATCATATTGGAATGAAACTGGAAATAAATGATAAAAGAAGGAAGGAAAAATCCTACATCATATGGAAAAATGAACAATATTCTACTGAATGATCAATGGGTTACAGAAGACATAGAGGAGGATATAAAAAATTCTTATAGACAAATGACAATACAGACACAACATACTGGAATCTATGGGACACAATGAAAGCAGTTTTAAGAGGGAAATTCATTTCTTGGAGTTCTTTCCTCAAAAAAATAAAATAAAATAAAATAAATGAACTCACACTACACTTCAAAAACCTAGAAAAAGAAAAGAAAAACAACAGCAAATGTAGTAGAAGACAAGAAATAATTAAAATTAGAGCAGAAATCAACGAAATTGAAACAAAAAAAAACATTGAAAAAATTGATAAAACTAAAGGTTGGTTCTTTGAAAACATAAATAAGATCGACAGGCCCTTAGCCATGCTAACAAAGAGAAGAAGAATGAGAACTCAAATTACTAACATACGGCATGAAAAAGGCATTATCATAACAGACACTACAGAAATACAGAAGATAATTTGAAAGTATTTTGAAACCCTATATTCAAATGAAATAGAAGATAGTGAAGATATCAATAAATTTCTTAAGTCATACGATGTGCCAAGATTGAGTCAGGAAGACACACACAATTTAAACAGACCAATAAAAAAGGAAGAAATACAAGAAGCCATCAAAAGACTACGAACCAAAAAAAGCCCTGGAGCGGATGGGTATAGAGCGGAGCTCTACAAAACCTTAAAAAAAGAATTAATACCAATACTTTTCAAGCTATTTCAAGAAATAGAAAATGAAGGTGCTCTTTCAAATTCATTCTATGAGGCCAAAATCACCCTGATCCCGAAACCAGACAAAAACACTTCAAAGAAACAAAACTACAGACCAATATCTCTAATAAACTAGGATGCAAAAATTCTCAATAAAATCCTGGTGAATGTAATACAAAAGCATATCAAAAAATTGTGCACCATGATCAAGTACGATTCATCCCAGGGATGCAAGGCTAGTTCAATATACGGAAATCCATAAATGCTATTCACCACATCAATAGACTTAAAGACAAGAACCATATGATCATCTTGATAGATGCAGAAAAAACATTCGACAAAGTTCAGCCTCCCTTTATGTTCAAAACACTAGAAAAACTATTGATAACAGGAACTTACCTCAACATTGTAAAAGCTATATATGCTAAACCTCAGGCTAGCATCATCGTAAATGGAGAAAAACTGAAGGCATTCCCTCTAAAATCTGGAACAAGACAGGGATGCCCTCTATCACCACTTCTATTCGATTTAGTTCTTGAAATACTAGCCAGAGCAATTAGACAGACAAAAGAAATTAAAGACATGAAAATAGGAAAAGAAGAACTTAAATTATCGCTATTTTCAGATGACATGATAATATATTTAACAGACTCAAAAGGGTCTACAAACAACTGCTAGAGTTAATAAATGAATTCAGCAAAGTGGCAAGATATAAAGTCAACACGCATTAATCAAAGGCATTCCTGTATATCATCAGAAAAACTTCTGAAATTGAAATGAGGAAAACCACTCCATTCACTATATCCACAAAGAATATAAGATACTTGGGAATCATCCTAACGAAAGAGGTGAAAGATTTATATAATGAAAACTACAGAACCCTAAAGAGAGAGATAGAAAAAGATCTTAGAAGATGGAAAAATGTACTTTGTTCATGGATAGGCAGAATTAACATCATCAAAATGTTGATATTACCCAAAGTTCTCTACAGGTTTAAATCGGTGCCAATAAAAATCCCAACGACATTTATTGTAGAAATGATAAAGCAATCATGAAATTCATATGGAAAAACAAAAGACCCTGAATACCAAAAGCAATTCTAAGCAGGAAGTGTGAATCTGGAGGTATAGCGATACAAGAGTTCAAACTGTACTACAAAGCAATAGTAATAAAAACATCGTGGTACTGGTACCAAAACAGGCAGCTGGACCAATGGTATAGAATAGAGGACACAGAAACCAATCCACAAAATTACAACTTTCTTATATTTGATAAAGGGGCTAAAAACATGCAATGGAGGAAAGATAGCATCTTCAACAAATGGTGCTGGGAAAATTGGAAATCCATATGCAACAAAATGAAACTGAATCCCTTTCTCTCACCATGCAAAAAGTTAACTCAAAATGGATCCAGGAGCTAGATATCAAATCAGAGACACTGCGTCTAATAGAAGAAAAAGTTGGCTACGATCTACATACTGTGGGGTCGGGCTCCACATTCTTTAATAGGATGCCCATAGCCAAAGAGTTAATAACAAGAATAAACAAATGGGACTCACTTAAACTAATTTTTTTTTCTCAGCAAGAGAAACAATAAGAGAGGTAAATAGAGAGCCTACATCCTGGGAACAAATTTTTACCCCTCACACTTCAGATAGAGCCCTAATATCCAGAATATACAAAGAACTCAAAAAAATTAAACAATAAGATAACAAATAACCCAATCAACAAATGGGCCAAGGACCTGAACAGACACTTCACAGAGGAGGACATTCAATCAATGAACAAGTACATGAAAAAATGCTCACTATCTCTAGCAGTCAGAGAAATGCAAATCAAAACCACCCTATGATACCATCTCACTCCAGTAAGATCGGCAGCCATTATGAAGTCAAACAAAATAAGTGTTGGTGAGAATGTGGGGAAAAGGGTACACTTGTACACTGCTGGTGGGACTGCAAATTGGTGAGGCCAATTTGGAAAGTACTATGGTGATACCTTGGAAAGCTGGGAATGGATCCACCATTTGACCCAGCTATCACCCTTCTCGAACTATTTCCTGAGGATCTTAAAAGAGCGTACTGTAGAGATACTGCCACATCAATGATCATAGCTGCACAATTCACAATAGCTAGACTGTGGAACCAACCTAGATGCCCTTCAATAAATGAATGGATAAAAAAATGTGGCTTTTATACAAAATGGAGTATTACTCTTCATTAAAAAATGACAAAATCATTGAATTTGCATGGAAATGAATGGCATTAGAGCAGATTATGCTAGGCGAAGCTAGCCAATCCTTAAAAAAACAAATGCCAAATGTCTTCTTTGATATTAAAAGAGCAACTAAGAACAGAACATCGAGGAAGAGCATGAGGTAAAGTTTATCATTAAACAAAGACGAGTTGGGGGAGAGAAAGGGAGAGAGAAGGGAAAGCATATGGAAATAGTAGGAGACCCTCAATGTTACACAAAATTACATATAAGAGGATTTGAGGGGAAATGGGGGGGAAACAATGGAGAGAATTGAACAACAGCAGATGAGGTAGAGAGGGAAGATGGGAGGGGAGGGGAGGGGGGATAGTGGGGGATAGGAAAGGTGGCAGAATACAACAGTCACTAATATGCTATTGTTCAAAAATGTGAAAGTGTAACCAATGTGATTCTGAAATTCATATTTGTGGAAAAAATGGGAGTTCATAACCCATTTGAGTCAAATGTATCAAAGATGATATATCATGAGCTTTGTAATGTTTGGAACAACCAATAGAAATAAATAAATAAATAACGGTTTAAAATTGAGAGGGAAGTAATCAGCTAAAAATGGGTTGAGATGCATTCATTTTGCTAAGCAGAAACTTTGTTTCGTTTAGTTGTAACTATCACAAATTTATTTTACCAGGAAATTGGCTTTTGAAAATGCACATAAATTGAGATTAAAGGATAATTCACCTACCTTCATGAAAAATTCATAGCATTTTCTATATTTTTCATATTTCATTTTTTTTCGTGAATATTTTGTCATGGACCAGGTCTAGTCTTAGGCAATTCTTCCAGAATACTACCTCATCTGACAAATTCGTACAATGTGTTGGATTGTTGTTTTCACCTTTTATTTAATAGTTTCTAGTTGATAATGTGTATTTTCTTTATCTTTATTTGCACATATATACCCAACAATATCTTTGCATTTTATGTTTTACTGGGGAAGAGACTCATCAAAAGCTCTTTGTTATATGTATCAACAATCAGACATTTAGAGCACACAATTATTCTTAATTTTGCATGAAAATATCTTTGTACTATTTTCTTATACAGATTTAGAATTATTAATAATGTCCCTACTGTAATAAGTAATTATTTACAAGAAGAATTAAACAATTGACTTTATATCAATTATGAATATGAAAAGTACTAAAATAAGCATTTGGCAATTAATACACAATTGATAGAAATTGAAATCACAAGAAAGCCTTTAAAATGTCAGTGCATATGGTCCTTAAATAATAGGTTATTCAAAAAACTTTTTCTAATTCATAAGATTTAATATGCCGTATTATAGCTTAATGTGATATAAAACCTTAAATTATCAGTATTGATAAAAAGAATGATACCTGTTTATTTAAATATGTTTATTTGATTTTCACTGTAAGATGTTAATTCTGGAAGGCTTGAGAATTAAGAAAGTTTTGGTCTATATTATTTTTAACAGGCTAATCAAAGTACTTTTAAATGTATATGTATGTATGTATATATAATATGTAATGCATATGCATGAATATAGATACATATGTATAAAAATTTATTTTAATATATCTATCAGGTGATTATAATTATTAAATTTTCTCAAGAAAAGAACAATGACTATAAAAAACAGTCTTAAATTTAAATTTTATAGCATACTACTGTTTGTAATGACATGAGAGAAAAACAGATATGAAAGGAAAACGAAAAAGCAAGAGAGAGAAGGGGGAAAATGAGGAAGAAAGTGAGTAAAGATGAGGGAGAGGCATGTTCGATGTAAAGATAAAAGTGGAGTGGCTGGGTTTGTGGTTCAGTGGTAACATGCTTTTCTAGCATGTGTGGGACACTGGGTTCTATTCTAAGCACCACATACAAATAAACAAAATGAAGGTCAATCACAACTGAAAAAATTAAAAATAAAAAAGTAGAAATATTACCAAAACTCCAAGCTTTTATGGATGTTAAATTAAAAAAAATATGTTACATAGCCTTATGTAATTTCTAGACTATCCAAAAGAGTCATTAAATGTTAGATTATTAGTGCGATAACTAAAAATCCATTGCTCTTTCCTCAACATTCTGTGGCATGCTAGTGGTAAAATAAATTCTATTATAACACCAAAAAAAAAAATCTAATATTTCTATAGTAACTGACCCAGTTTAATATCAAGGCTAGTAGATTCCTATGGGACATGATGTGTATTTTGACATTCATTTTTATTCAACACTGGAACATTACTATTTCTTCAGTTTATGCACATCATAGGATATATATTTCATCCACAAGTTCGCTAATTTATACGCATTTGTTTCACTTTCAGTCACTTCCTGCTTCAGAACACATGTATTTCTCTATGTTTCTTGACTGCTCTTTTCATGAGACTTCTTTCCAAACTCATTATTTTCTATTTCCATTATCACATTTGAAGCAAAACTCATACACCCGTCATGATAAACCAAACCCTAGTATTACCATTAGATGTACAACTAGCTGGAATGAATGATTGTATATCAATATAAGATTTCTTACTTAGTTTCAGATATCAATTAAATCCATTATTTAAAGTGGAACCAGTTATATTATTTATTCACAGTATGGTCTTTTCATGCATTATCTCTATATTCATAGACACAGGATACACCTCTTTGTATCCCCAATACTAATTTATACGTCTTCAAAATATTGCTCCCAGAAATGGTGGAAGAAATGCACATGTCACCTGATTTACATATACATTTTATCACAGTAATATTCTGGACACAAAACGCAAAGGTGACACTTATGATTTTACCAAACCTAAATGGAAAGTGAACATGGATTACTAAAAACCTCCATGTCCAGTTTGCCTAATGCTCTCAAATGTGAATCCTATTCTTGACTACATATTTGTTTCTTCCTAAGATTATATATTCAACCTCAAGCCCGTTGAAAATGTCTAATCTTATCACTCACTTTTTCATTTGCCTGATTTCCTAATGTCTCTATTGATATCTGCTTTCCTACATATTTTCCCCAGATTATCATTGTGACTGACTCTTCACATGTGCTCACATTTACATTCAATCTCTACCAGAAACCCTATTGCAAAATAACTTTTGGTCCAAATCCTATACTCACTCTTAGTTCTAAACCTACAGACTATCTTTCTAATAATACCGACTATCCCTTCTTGACTAGAAGTTCTCTTTGACATTCCATCATTCAAGGTACAAAGTCCTATGCCATTGAACATTGATTTATCTGAGACATTTCTGCAGAACATAATTCAAAGCTAAGTATCCCAATCAAGGGCCCAATGCCCTTCTGGGCTTCAAATCTTACCTAGATTTCTGTTTTCATTCTTATATTTCACTTTTACATTCTTGTAAATATTACAGGTTCCCAATACCATTATTCATGCCGTGGAATGTTTCTTAACCCAAATTGAACTTTTATTAACCGTAACCATACACTCTTCCCTGAATCAAACTTTACAGAAGAGCAGGGACAGAGTTGCTTTTACAATACAGGAATGTAGGGGTTCTTAAACCTGCTGAGATCCTCAAAGGTCCATGCAGAAATGATCCCTGGAGAAGACGTAGGCAGCTATGAAGGAGTTGAGAGAGCAAAAGTCATCTTGCATGGCAAACCCCCTTGTCAGGATGAAGGGATGTGTCTGAATCAGTCTCTCTATCTAAATGTAGAGAAGATGGACTAAACCAGTCCTGTGTGGGGAGATGTTCCCAGGCGCCTATGTTTGTTATACCATTCTATCTTGTGAACTTGTCACCGAAAGTAGGGGCAGCCTCTATCACATGGGACCCTTGGAAGCAAATGTTAAAACAAAGTGATTGCCAAGGTAGTGACCTCATACATTTCCTGAAGAAAGTGACCTACCTCACTTCCTTGGTGATGTAACTCTCTGAACTTGGGATCCAAGATGCCAGGCTGCCAGAGCCAGTCCCAGTCCCAATCCCAGTGGGCTCACTTGTTTGGATGTACCAAGGACAGAGTCAGTATTTCTTGGTATCTACTAATGTGAGGATTGCCAAATGCCAGGACAGATCTGAAGAGGGGCCTTTCCTGAGAAAGCAGGTAGTGGCTCACCGCTGGCTCCTGAGAACTTCACAGAGTTTGCAAAGGAGACAGATCTGAGACAGGACAGGACATTTCATTGGAACATTATACGGCCCAACAGACAGAGGACACTCCAGATAGTCAGAGACCTACTTGCAGGAAGGAGATGCCTTTGTGAGTGTGAGTGTCAGTTTGTGGTTTTGTCTCATGTTCTGAGAATAGGTAGGAAAGACAGTTTGTTTGGTTTGGAATGGACTGTTTCTAGTAAGTCTTTTGACAAGGTGAGTGATTCTATGCCTGTGTATCCCACTGTGTCCGTGGTTGTAGACATTAGAAAAGAGAATGCATCAATGGATATGTCTTGTCTTGTAGAAAGCTTCCCAGCATTCATCCTGCCCAATTTATGAATGAACTGCAGCTTGCCTTATGGAGGGACAACACCTACTATCTTCCTAAGTTCCTGTTTTCTTCCTGAATTCTGGCAACTCTGCAGAATAGGCTCATGGTTTTGTGTCCAAGATATGTACCACCTCCAAGCTCTGTTACATGGCCATGTACTGGATAGCGGTAAGGAATGGTGAGCATCTCAGAAAACTCAGATATCAGTGTGACCAGGAAATTCTCAGTGGAGAAACCCTGCTTTGGGCCATTCTCTTACCTATGTTTCTGTTGCCCTGAATGTCAGGAAGGTCTTTGCCTCAGGCCACCCCTTTGTGAAGCCTGAAGAAAACAGTTTTCAAATGAAAATGAATGGTCATCACCTGTGGCTCTTTGCTTAGTTTCTTTGGAAATGGATGTGTCTTAATCAGCCTCTTGGATCTGTGTGAGGTTGTGGCTTAGATTCTCAGCACCTGATGGATCTAAAGAAAGATCCCATGTGTGCATCCAAACCAAAATGGCAAAAAGATCAGTTATGGTGGATGAAGTGTCTTGCCTTCCTTTGTTATGTTCCTGACCTACATCAAGTGAGAATAGGGATCATTTGGTTCAAATGAAATCTTCAAAGCCCTAAAGAAGTGCTTGGGTTTTCTCATTATTCCAAATCACATAAAGAATCTATACCTGACAGGCAGTAGGCTTCAAAATGGAGAAGCAGAGCAGTATTAACTGCAGTCCTATTTTATCACTCCTGGTTCAAATGCAGGGTGTCCAGGCCCCCATGACTTTAGGCAAATGAGGGGTAAGAGAGCTTATTTTGGACACTAACACATACCCCACTAGACTCTGACTACTAATCCTAACATGATGGAGAATAATAACCAAAACAGAATAGAAATACAAGCAGTTCAGAGGAGTCATGTTGTATAATTGGACTTGCCTTTTGCATTATATAGGCTAGGAATTATAAATCTACTCAATTTTTAATTAAAACAGTTCTCCATGTGTTTTTAAAGTTAACAAATATGTGAATTCCTCTCTCCCTTTCTCTGTGGCCTATTCAGCACATGTGTTTTTATATGCACATATAGAATTTTACCTGGTATCACATGTATGTACTTGAGAGGTTGCTGACTTGGCAGATGCAAATTGTGAGAAGAGATCACTCCTCTTAATGCTGTTGGAACTGAAAATTCAAACTATTGGTGACCTTTCTAGCTGAACAAAATTATATATAAATCCATGTTCAGTAAAAAGTATATTTTGGGATGTGTGGATTATATATATTTCGTAATAAATTTCGATTGGCATATATATTGCTACTTTTTAATGTCTGTGTGAGTGTGTGTGTGTGTATATATATATATAGGCATATGTATATATATGTATCTATATATATATATATATCTATATATCTATATATCTATATATATCTATATCTATATCTATATCTATATATATATATATATATATATATATATATATATATATATATATATATATAAACACTCTCCAGATTTTTGAAAAAATGAAATATATGTGTCTTATTATACACTCCCAAAATTTATTCATGTTCATGTATGTGGATTTATTATCAACTTTTCACAAGATTATTCTCAGAAATATTCATCCACCTGAAATACATATTTGTTTCCTAGTACTGAAAACTAACTTCAGTGAATGATGCATACAAATCCTAACATTTCTACAGTTACTGACCAAGTTTAACATCAATGCAAGTAGATTCCTATGGGACATGATATGTATTTTGACGTTCATTTGTATTCAACACTGGTACATTACTATTTCTTCAGTTTATGCACATCATGGGATATATATTTCATCCACAAGTTCGCTAATTTATATCAATTTGTTTCACTTTCAATTACTTCCTGCTTCAGAACACACGTATTCCTCCATGTTTCTTGACTAGTCTCTTCATGAGACTTCTTTACAAACACATTATTTTCGATTTCCATAATTACTTTTGAAGCAAAACTCACACACCATTAATGACAAACCATAACCCTCATATTACCATTAGATGTATAACTGATAGGAATGAATGACTGTGTATCAATATAAGATTTCTTGTAAATTTTAAGATATCAATTTAATCCATTATTTAAAGTGGAATCAGTTATATTATTTATTCACAGTATCATCTATTCATGCATTATCTCTATATTCATACACACAGGGTACACCTCTTTGTACCCGCAATACTAATTTATACATCTTCAAAATATTGCTCCCTGAAATGGTGGAAAAAATACTTATGTCACCTGATCTACCTATACATTTTATCACAGTACTATTTTGGATACAAAATGCAAAGATCACACATATGTTTGTACAAAAGCCTAAATTGAATGGGAGCATGGATTACTAAAAACATTGATGTCTAGGTTGCCTAATTCTCTCAAATGTCCATCCTATTGGTGACTACATATTTGTTTCTTCGAAGATTATATAGTCAACATCAACCCTGTTAAAATGTCTAATCCTATCACTCACTTTATACTTTGCCTGATTTCCTACTGTCTCTATTGATGTTTCCTTTCCTACATATTTTCCCCAGTTTACCTATGTGACTGACTCTTCACATGTACTGACATTGACCTTCATTCTATTACCGAAACCCTATTGATAAAGAACTTTTGGTCCATATCCTGTACTCACACTTCTTGCAAAACCTACCGACTATCTTCCTAATCCTATGGACTATCCCTGTTTGAGTGGATGTTCTTTTCTACAATCTATCATCCAAGGTACAAGGTCCTATGTCATTGATAATCAATTTATCTGAGACATCACTGCAGAACGTAATTCAAAGCTAAGTATCCAAATCAAAGGCCCAATGCCAATATGGACTTTAAATCTTACTACATTTCTGTTTTCATACATATTTTTCAACTCTATGTTCTTATATATATCACAGATTCCCAATACCATTATTCATCCACCAAAATGATTCCTAACCCAAAACAAACATGTAATTAACCCTAACCATAAACTGTTCCCTCAATCTACATTTACAAAAGAGCAGGGACAGAGTTGGTCTTACAATACAGAAAAGTAGGGGATTGTCCACCTGCTGAGAACCTCAAAGGTCCATGCAGAATTGATCCCTGGAGAAGATGTAGGCAGGTATGAAGGTCCTGAGAGATCAAAAGTCATCTTCCATGCCAAACAACCTGGTCAGGATGAAGGCTTTTGTCTGAATCAGCCTCTCTCTTCTTAATCTAGAGAAGATGGACCAAATGAGGCCTGTGTGGAGAGCTGTTCCCAGGTGCCTATGGTTGATATACCATTCTAACTTGTGAAAGAGTCACAGAAATACGGTCAGCCTACATGTCATGGGACACTTGGATGCATGTGTTAGGACAAACTGGTTGCCAAGGCAGTAACCTCATTCAGTTCCTGAAAGAAGTTACCTCACCTCACTTTTTTGTTCATGGCACTTTCTGAACTTGGGATCCAGGAAGCCAGGCACCTAGAGCCTGTCTCAGTCCCAGACCCAGTGGTCTCACTTGTTTGATATAACAAGGACAGAGTCAGTCTTTCTTGGTATCTACTGATGTGAGAATGGACAAATGACAGGAAAGCTCTTAAGAGGGGCCTTTCCTGAGAAAGAAGGCAGTGGCTAACTGCTGGCTCCTGACAACTTCACAGAATTGGCCATGGACACCAGATGTGAGATAGGTGAGGCCATTTCAGGGGAACATAGTATGGCCTATCAGTCAGAGGACACTCCGGATAGTTACAAACCTACTTGGAGGAAGGAGGTGCTTATCTGGCTGGGGGTGTGGGTTTGTGGGTTTTTTTCTCATGCTCTGAGAATATGTCTGAAAGGCGGTTTGTTTGGTTTGGAGTAAAGTGTTTCCAGAAAGTCGTATGAAAAGGCGAGTGTTTCTATGTCTGTGTATCTCACTGTGTCAGTGGTTGTAGACATTAGCAAAGAGAATGCATCAATGGATGAGTCTTGTCTAGTAGAAAGCTTCCCAGCATTCATCCTTCCCAATTTATGAATGGACTGCGGCTTGCCTTATGGACCGGCAACACCTGCTATCTTCCTAAGTTACTGTTTGCTTCCTGAATTCTGGCCACTCTCCAGAATAGGCTCATGGTTTTGTGTCCAAGATATGTACCACCTCCAAGCTCTGTGACACGGCCATGTGTTGGTTAAATGAAGGGCATGGCGAGCATCTCAGAAAACTCAGATATCAGTGTGACCAGTAAAGACTCAGTGGAGAAACCATGCTTTGGGCCTTTTCCTTACCTAATGTTCTGTTGCCCTGAATTTCAGGAAAGTCTTTGCCTCAGGCCACCCTTTTTGAAGCCTGAAGAAAAGTTTTCAACTGCAAATGAAGGGGCATCAACTGTGGCTCTTTGCTTAATTGCTTTGGAAAGGGATATGTCTTAATCAGCCTCTTGGCCTTGTGTAATTCTGTGGCTTAGATTCTCTGCACCTGATGGATCTAAAGAGAGATCCCATGTATGCATCCAAAAGCAAAATGTCCAAAAGAGCAATCATTGTGGATGAAGTCTCTCTCCTTCCGTGGTAAGGTTCCTGACCTCCATTAAGTGAGAATAGGCCTCCTTTGGGTCAAATAAGTTCTTCAAAGCCCTGCAGATTCTAGCCCATAGGTTATTGGGTTTTCTCATGACTCCAATTCACATGAGGAATCTAAATCCCACCATCAGTAGGCCTCAAATTTAAGAAGCAGAGCAAAATAAACGGCAGGCCTATTTGATGACTCTTCGTTCACAGGAAGGGTGTCCAGGCCACCCCGACTTTAGGCAAATGAGGGGCAAGGAAGCTTATTTTGGACACTGTCTTGGGCTGCACCCCTCACGGAAACCTCCAGCCAGAGGTTTTGATGAGTGTCTGTATGGAAGAAAATGAGGGCCATGTGGGAGTGTTTTGGTTTTAATTGTAGTCATTTTTGTGGCGGTTAGTAGAGATTACATGGTCCACCTTGGCTTGAACTTTGGTGGGATTCTGCATAAAGACTGAGTTCTCGTACTGAACTCAGAGAAGTATTGCCATGAATAGTGTTGGAATTTTAGGAGGCCACGCATGAGAGTCGCCCTTGGAAACTGAGATCTAGGCCCAGGGTAATTATTCACAGAACACTGGAAATCTCAGCCAGGATATCACATGATTTTGTTTGAAAAACTTGGCAACCATTGTTGAGAGTCAAAACACACATGGACCTCACATTGTAGACCTCAATGTTCCTGGATTCATGTGACCTTTTGGCCACTCTTTGGGAAGTCTTTCCTGTGAGAGATCTCCAGATATTTCATTGAAATGAGCTTCCTCACCATTTAATAGTTCCAGAATGCCTCCAACTTCATCCTTGAAAAATGGCTAGGTCAATATATCATGAAATTTTTAAAATTCCCATGACAAGTTGGCACTGGAGATTCTTTGGATATCCTGTGGCCGATCATAAGAATAACAGTCAGTGCCTTGATTGACTGGTTTTCATAAAAATTGTGCAGAACAGTGATGCCAGGAAGCTGGAGCCTGCTGAGGAGTGGGCCTAGAGCATTGGTGGGCAGGTGTGTGATAAAACATCTGCGGTGTGTTCATGTGGATCTGCCTTTGGCTTCCAAATGGCTTGTGACTGATGTGGTGCAGCCAGCAGTCCCTTCAATGTAAAGGCATCTTGTTATATGCAGAGGTTTTAGGGAAATATTTAGAATCAGGTTGCTATGGTCAAGGGGGCAACTATGTGGGATATAAGCCTGTTAGGTGCATTCTCCTGCAGACCCTGACCCACCACACGTGATAGAACCCCCTCACGCACAGAGTAACAGTTGAATTCTTTGTATTTCTTGAAGCAAATACCAAAATCCCAGTGCAGCAGCAAGAAACACCACGAAAAGTGGAGAATGACCAAATAGCTTCACAGGCCCATGTGGATACACTTAGCCCCTCGTGTCCACAGTTTACCTACAAAGAGAGTATTCAGCACTGCTGACTCATGTTCAGGGAAAATAAGAAACCATGTCCTCCAGGTCACATAGATGAAGACGCTGATTTGATGGTCTCACTACAAACGAAGCTGAAGCTCCCGACAACAACATATATTTCAAGTGCCCACCCTCAGAGGCAGTTTCTCAAGAAGTCTTTACGCCAGCAGAGCTCCATGTTTTTGGAATGATTACACTGTCCCTTACTTTTGGAATCTCCTCTACCTCCTCCAAGGTTGTGAACTCCTGAGCATATTCCATTCCAGATATTTATTCACAGATTTTCTAACTCTTCTCTTCTAATTGTGTCTTACTCTGCGCGATTGTAATGTCAAGGCATTGTTCTGGATGAGAGTGGGAAGATTTTTGTGTACCACATATTTACATACACTTTGGATTCATTTTCCAATTTTCCTTTCAAAATACTGAATACCTCACACTAACACTTACCCTACTAGACTCTGACAACTAATCCTAATAAGATGGAGAAAAATAAACCAAAAAAAATAGAAATACAAGCAGTTCAGAGAAGGCATGGTGTATAGTGGAATTGCCTTTTGCATTATTTAGGGTAGGAGTTATAAATCTAGTCAATTATTTGTTAAAATATTTCTCCATGTGTTTTAAAGTTAACAAATATGTGAATTCCTGTTTCCCTGTCTCTGTAGTCTATTCAGCACATGTATTTTTACATGCAATTATAGAATCTTACCTGATACCACACGTACATTTTTGTGAAGTGGCTGACTTGGCAGATACAAATTTTAAGAGATCACTCCTCCTAAACGCTTTAGAACTGAAAATTCAACCTATGCGTGAGCTTCCTAGTTGAACAACATTATACATAAATCCATGTTAAATAAAATAAATATTTTTGGATCTCTGGATGATATAAATTTCATGGTGAATTTCATATAGCATATATTATGCTATTTTTAATGTCTGTGTGTGTTTGTGTGTGTGTGTATATATATATATATATATATATATATATATATATATATATATATATATTCTCCAGATTTTTCAAAATATGAAATATGTGTCTTATTATACACTCCCTTAACTCTTTCATATTCAAGTATGTGGATTTATAATCAAATTTTCTCAAGAGTTTTCTCAAAATATTCATTCTCCTGATATACATATTTGTTTCTTAGTACTGAAAACTAACTTTAGTAAATGGTGCATACAAATCCTAATATTTCTACAGTAACTGACCTAGTTTAACATCAACGCAAGTAGATTCCTATGGGACATGATGTGTATTTGGATGTTCATTTTATTCAACACTGGTACATTACTATTTCTTCAATTTATTCACATCATGGGATATATATTTCATCCACAAGTTCGCAAGTTTATAGGCATTTGTTTCACTTTCAATCATTTTCTTCTTCAGATCACATGTATTCCTCCATGTTTCTTGACTGGTCTTTTTATGAGACTTCTTTCCAAACACATTAATTTAGATTTCTATGATCACTTTTGAAGCAATACTCACACACCTTTCATGATAATCATAACCCTAATATTACATATAGATGTATTACTGGTTGGAATGAATGATATTATATCAATACAAGATTTCTTATAATATTTCATATATTAATTCAATCCATTATTTAAAGTGGGAACAGTTAAATTATTTATTCAAAATGTGGTCTATTCATGCATTATGTCTATATTCATGGACACAGGGTACACCTCTTTTACCCCCAATAGTAATTTATAGGTCTTGAAAACATTACTTCCAGAAATGCTTGAAGAAATGCTCATGTCATCTGATCCACATATACATTCTATGACAGTAATATTCTGAACAAAAAATGCAAAGGTCACACTTATAATTGTACCAAAGCCTAAAATGAAAGTGAACATGGATTACTAAAAGCATCCATGTCCAGGTTTCCTAATGCTCTCAAATGTCAATCCTAATGGTCACTGCATATTTGTTTCTTCTTAAGATTATATATTCAAACTCAACAGTGTACAAAATGTCTAATCCTATCACTCACTTTATACTTTGCCTGATTTTGTAAAGTCTCTATTATTATCTGCTTTTCTACATATTTTTCAAAGTTCACCATTGTGACTGAATTTTCATATGTGCTGACATTTACATTCACTCTCTAACTGAAAGCCTATTGCTAAAGAAATTCCCGTCCAAATCCTGTACTCACTCTTCTTCCTAAACCTACCGACTATCTACCTAATCGTACCGACTATCCCTTTTTGACTGAATGTTCTCTTCCTCATTCAATCATCCAATGTACAAGGTCCTATGCCATTGTAAATGGATTTATCTGAGACATCTGTGCAGAACCTAATTCAACACTACGTATCCCAATCAAGGGCCTAATGCCCTTCTGGGCTTCAAATCCTAGATTTCTGTTTTCATACATATATTTTACCAATATAATTTAATAAATATCGCATGTTCCCAATACCATTATTCATCGCGCAGAATGATTCCTAACCGAAATCGAACCTGTTATTACCCTAACCATCATCGCCTGGAGGTCATTCCTCAAAAAAAGGAAAAACCAACAAATAAATGAGCTCACACTTCATCTCAAAGCCCTAGAAAAGGATGAACAAAACAACAGCAAATGCAGCAGAAGGCAAGAAATAATTAAAATCAGAGCGGAAATCAACAAAATTGAAACAAAAGAAACTATTGAAAAAATCAACAAAACTAAAAGTTGGTTCTTCGAAAAAATAAACAAGATTGACAGACCCTTAGCCATGCTAACGAAGAGGAGAGAGAACTCAAATTACTAACATACAGGATGAAAAAGGCAATATCACAACAGATGCTACAGAAATTCAGAAGACAATTAGAAATTATTTTGAAAACCTATATTCCAATAAAATAGAAGATAGTGAAGACATCGATAAATTTCTTAAGAAATATGATTTGCCCAGACTGAGTCAGGAGGATACACACAATTTGAACAGACCAATACCAATGGATGAAATTGAAGAAGCAATCAAGAGACTACCCACCAAGAAAAGCCCAGGACCGGATGGGTATACAGCGGAGTTTTACAAAACTTTTAAAGAAGAATTAATACCAATACTTTTCAAGTTATTTCAGAAAATAGAAAAAGAGGGAGCTCTTCCAAATTCATTCTATGAGGCCAACATCACGTTGATTCCGAAACCAGACAAAGACACATCAAAGAAAGAAAACTTCAGAACAATAACCCTGATGAACCTAGATGCAAAAATCCTCAATAAAATTCTGGCGAATCGGATACAAAGGCACATCAAAAAAATTGTGCTCCATGATCAAGTAGGATTCATCCCTGGGATGCAAGGATGGTTCAATATACGGAAATCAATAAATGTTATTCACCACATCAATAGACTTAAAGATAAGAACCATATGATCATCTCGATAGATGCAGAAAAAGCATTTGGCAAGTACAGCATTCCTTGATGTTCGAAACATTAGAAAAACTAGGGATAACAGGAAATTACCTTGACATTGTAAAAGCTATCTATGCTAAGCCTCAGGCTAGCATCATTCTGAATGGTGAAAAATTGAAGGCATTCCCTCTAAAATCTGGAACAAGACAGGGATGCCCTCTATCACCACTTCTATTCAATATAGTTCTCGAAACACTGGCCAGAGCAATTAGACAGACGAAAGAAATTAAAGGCATAAAAATTGGAAAAGAAGAACTTAAATTATCATTATTTGCGGATGACATGATTTTATACATAGAAGACCTAAAAGGGTCTACAAAAAAACTACTAGAACTAATAAATGAATTCAGCAAAGTAGCAGGATATAAAATCAACACGCATAAATCAAAGGCATTCTTGTATATCAGCAACAAAACTTCTGAAATGGAAATGAGGAAAACCACTCCATTCACAATATCCTCAAAAAAAATAAAATACTTGGGAATCAACCTAACAAAAGAAGTGAAAGATTTATACAATGAAAACTACAGAACCCTAAAGAGAGAAGTAGAAGAAGATCTTAGAAGATGGAAAAATATACCCTGTTCATGGATAGGCAGAACTAACATCATCAAAATGGCGATATTACCAAAAGTTCTATATAGGTTTAATGCAATGCCAATCAAAATCTCAAAGGCATTGCTTGTAGAAATAGATAAAGCAATCATGGAATTCATATGGAAAAATAAAGGACCCAGAATAGCAAAAGCAATTCTAAGCAGAAAGTGCGAATCAGGCGGTATAGCGATACCGGATTTCAAACTATATTACAGAGCAATAGTAGCAAAGACAGCATGGTACTGGTACCAAAACAGTCGGGTGGACCAATGGTACAGAATAGAGGACACAGAGAACAATCCACAAAGTTACAACTATCTTATATTTGATAAAGGGGCTAAAAGCATGCAATGGAGGAAGGATAGAATCTTCAACAAATGGTGTTGGGAAAACTGGAAATCCATATGCAACAAAATGAAACTGAACCCCCTCCTCTCACCATGCACAAAAGTTAACTCAAAATGGATCAAAGACCTTGATATCAAATCAGAGACTCTGCGTCTGATAGAAGAAAAAGTTGGCTACGATCTACATATAGTGGGGTCGGGCTCCAAATTCCTTAATAGGACACCCATAGCACAGGAGTTGATAGCAAGAATCAACAAATGGGACTTACTTAAACTAAAAAGTTTTTTCACAGCAAAAGAAACAATAAGAGAAGTAAATAGGGAGCCTACATCATGGGAACAAATATTTACTCCTCACACGTCAGATAGAGCCCTAATATCCAGAATATACAAAGAACTTAAAAAATTAGACAATAAGATAACAAATAACCCAATCAACAAATGGGACAAGGACCTGAACAGAAACTTCTCCGAGGAGGACATACAATCAATCAACAAGTACATGAAAAAATGCTCATCATCTCTAGCAGTCAGAGAAATGCAAATCAAAACCACCCTAAGATACCATCTCACTCCAGTAAGATTGGCAGCCATTATGAAGTCAAACAACAACAAGTGCTGGCGAGGATGTGGAGAAAAGGGTTCTCTTGTACATTGCTGGTGGGGCTGCAAATTGGTGCGGCCAATTTGGAAAGCAGTATGGAGATTCCTGGGAAAGCTGGGAATGGAACCACCATTTGACCCAGCTATTGCCCTTCTCGGACTATTCCCTGAAGACCTTAAAAGAGCGTATTACAGGGATACTGCCACATCGATGTTCATAGCAGCACAATTGACAATAGCTAGATTGTGGAACCAACCCAGATGCCCTTCAATGGATGAATGGATTAAAAAAATGTGGCATCTATACACCATGGAGTATTACGCAGCACTAAAAAATGACAAAATCTTGGAATTTGCAGGGAAATGGATGGCACTAGAGCAGATTATGCTTAGTGAAGGTAGCCAATCCCTAAAAATCAAATACCAAATGTCTTCTTTGATATAATGAGAGCAACTAAGAATAAAGCAGGGAGGAAGAGCAGGAAGAAATGATTAACATTAAACAGAGACATGAGGTGGGAGGGAAAGGGAGAGAAAAGGGGAATCCCATGGAAACGGAGGGAGATCCTCATTGTTATACTAAATTACATATAAGAGGTTGTAAGTGGAATGGGAAAACAAACAAGGTGAGAAATGAATTACAGTAGAAGGGGTAGAGAGAGAAGATGGGAGGGGAGGGGAGGGGGGATAGTAGAGGATAGAAAAGGTAGCAGAATACAACAGTTACTAGTATGGTATGATGTAAAAATTTGGATGTGTAACCCATGTGATTCTGCAATCTGTACTTGGATAAAAAAGGGAGTTCAAAACTCACTTGAAGCTAATGTATCCTAATGTATGAAATATGATATGTCAAGAGCTTTGTAGGGTTTTGAACAACAAATAAAAAAAAGAAATTTCCGTCCAAATCCTGTACTCACTCTTCTTCCTAATCCTACCGACTATCTACCTAATCGTACCGACTATCCCTTTTTGACTGGATGTTCTCTTCCTCATTCAATCATCCAATGTACAAGGTCCTATGCCATTGTAAATGGATTTATCTGAGACAACTGTGCAGAACCTAATTCAACACTACGTATCCCAATCAAGGGCCCAATGCCCTTCTGGGCTTCAAATCCTAGATTTCTGTTTTCATACATATATTTTACCAATATAATTTAATAAATATCGCAGGTTCCCAATAGCATTATTCATCGCGCAGAATGATTCCTAACCCAAATCGAACCTGTTATTACACTAACCATACACTGTTCCCTCAATCTAACTTTACAGAAGAGCAGGGACAGAGTTGGTCTTACAATACAGGAGTGTAGGGAAACTTCCACCTGCTGAGAACCTCGAAGGTCCATGCAGAAATGATCCATGGAGAAGATGTAGGCAGCTATGAAGGACCTGAGGGAGGAAAAGTCAACTTCCATGGTAAACAACCTGGTCAGGATGAAGGGATGTGTCTGAATCAGCCTCTTTCATCTTAATGTAGAGAAGATGGACCAAACCAGGCCTGTGTGGAGAGCTGTTCCCGGTTGCCTATGGTTGATATACCATTCTAACTTGTGAAAATGTCAGAGCGAGTAGGTGCATCCTCCATATCATGGGACCCTTAGAAGCAACTTTTAGGAAAAAGTTGTTGCCAAGGCAGTGACCTCATTTAGTTCCTGAAGGAAGTGACCTCACCTCACTTCCTTGGTGATGAAACTCTCTGAACTTGGGATACAGGAAGTCAGGCTCCCAGAGCCAGTCCCAGTTCATGTCCCAGTGGTCAAACTTGTTTGGATTTTCCAAGGACAGAGACAGTCTTTCTTGGTACCTACTGATGTGAGGATGGCCTAATGCCAGGAAGGTCTGAGGAGGGGCCTTTCCTGAGAAAGAAGGTAGTGGCTCACCGCTGGCTCCTAACAGCTTCACAGAGTTGGACACGGAGACCAGATCTGAGAGAGAACAGCCCATTATGGGGGAATATATTATGGCCCACCAGTCAAAGGACACTCCATATTTTCACAGACCTACTTGGGGGTCTGTGTGGGTGTGGGTGTGGGTGTGGGTTTGTGGTTTTGTCTCATGTTCTGAGAATAGGTAGGAAAGTCGTTTTGTTTGGTTTGGTGTGAATTGTTTCTAGTAAGTCTTTTGACAAGGCGAGTGTTTCTATGTCTGTGTATCCCACTGTGTCCGTGGTTGTAGACATTAGAAAAGAGAGCGCATCAATACATATGTCCTATCTAGTAGAAATCTTACCAGCGTTCATCCTGTCCTATTTATGAATGGTCTACGGCTTGCCATATGGATCGGCCACTCCTAATATCTTCCTAAGATCCTATTTTCTTTCTGAATTTTGGCCAAACTCCAGAATAGGCTCATGGTTTTGTGTCCAAGATATGTACCACCTTTAAGCTCTGTGACATGGCCATGTACTGGATAGCTGAAGGCAATGGTGAGCATCTCAGAAAACTCAGATATCAGTGTGATCAGGAAAGTCTCAGTGGAGAAACCCTGCTTTGGGCGTTTTGCTTACCTATTGTTCTATTGCCCTTAATGTCAGGAAAGTCTTTGCCTCAGGCCACCCCTTTGTGAAGACTGAAGAGTTTTCAAATGGAAATGAATGGGCATCACCTTTGGCTCTTTGCTTAATTGCTTTGGAAAGGGATGTGTCTGAATCAGCTTCTTGGCCCTGTGTGAGGTTGTGGCTTAGATTCTCAGCACCTAATGGATCTAAAAAAATCCCATGTGTGCATCCAAAACCAAAATACCCATAAGAGCAGTCATTGTGGATGAAGTCTCTTACCTTCCTCTGTAAAGTTCCTGACCTCCATCTTTGAGAATAGGGATCCTTTGGGTCAAATGAGTTCTTCAAATCACTACAGAGGCTAGGCCATAGGTGCTTGGGTTTTCTCATGACCGCAATTAACATAAGGAATCTAAACCCCACAGTAATTAGGCCACAAAATGGAGAATCAGAGCAGTATTAAGGGCAGGCCTCTTTCATCACTTCTGGTTCACATGAAGGGTCTCCCTGCCACACTGACTTTAAGCAAATGGGGGAAAGGGACCTTATTTTGGATACTGTCTTTGGCTTTGGCCCTCATGGAAACCTACAGCCTGAGGTTATGATTAGTGTCTATATGGAAGAAGATGAGGGCCATGTGGGAGTGTTTTGGTTTTAATTGTGGTCATTTTTGTGGCCGTTGGAAGAGATGACTGGGTCCACCTGGGCTTGAACACTGGTGTGATTCCCCTTAGAAACTGAGTTGTGGAACTGACCTCAAAGAAGTATTGCCATGTATTGTGTTGGGATTTTAGGAGGCCACGCATGAGAGTCGCCCTTGGAAACTGAGATCAAGGCCCAGGGTGGCTTTCCACAGAGCACTGGGAATCTCAGGAAGGATATCACATGATTTTATTTTTAAAGAATTGGCAGCCATAGTTGCAAGTCAAAGCACAAAAGGATCACACATTGTAGACCTCAAATGCCTGGCTTAATGTGACCTTTTAGCCTGTCGTTGGGAATCATTGCCTGTTAGAATTCTCCAGAGATTTCATTGAAATAAGCTTCCTCTCCATTTCATGGTTCCTGAATGAATTAAACACCACAGTGCCTCAAACTTCATCCTTGAAAAAAGGCTAGATAAATACCATTAAATTTTTGAAATTCCCATGAACAGGTGTCAGTGGAGAACCTTTGGATGTCTTATAGATGATCATGAGTGTACCAGACAATGCCTTGATTGACTGGGTTTCATGAAAATCATGTAGAACAGAGATGCCAGTAATTTGGAGCCCGATGAGTAGTCGGCCTAGAGCAGTGGAGTATAGGTGTTTGTTAAAACATCTGTGATGGGGTCATGTGGATCTGCCATTGGCTTCCAAATGGTTTGTGACTGACATGGTGCAGCCCCCATACCCTTGTATGTAAAGGCATCTTGTTATACGGAGAGGTTTCAGGGCAATGTTTAGAATCAGATTGCTATTGTCAAGGGGGCAAGCTATGTGGGATAGAAGCCTGGTTGGTGCACTCTCCTGCAGACCCTTAACCAACACACGTAACAGAACTCCCTCCAGCACTCTGTCCTAGTTGACCTCTTCGTATTTCGTGAAGCAAATACTAAACTCCCAATGCAGCTGCAAGAAACACCATGAAAAGTAGAGAAAGACCAAATGGCTTCAAAGTCCACACTGGGAGACACTTTGCCCCCAAATGGCAACAAATTACCTACAAAGAGAGAATTCAGCCCTGCTGCCTCATGTTTATTGGAAAATAAGAAACCATGTGCTCCAGGTCACACAGATGCAGACCCAGATTTGATGGTCTCACTACAAAGGAAGTTAAAACTCCTGACAACAACATATATTTCAAGTGCCCAACCTCAGAGGCAGTTTCTCAAGAAGTCTTTAGGCCAACAGAGCTCCATGTTTGTGGAGTTTTTACCATGTACCTTACTTTTCGAAACACCTCTACCACCTCCAAGGTTGTTAACTACTGAGAATTTTCCATTCCAGATGTGTATTCACAGATTTTCTAACTCTTCTTCTCTTATTGTGTCTTACTTGGGGTGAAGGTAATGTCAAGGCATTGTTCTGAATGAGAGTGGGAAGACTTTTGGGTAGCACATATTTGCATAAACATTGGATTCATTTTCCAATTTTCTATTCGAAATACTGAATCCCTGACTGTCAGAGGTAGAAGGAATTCTATTCTACTTCAAAGAATAGCCTGACACTTACAAGAAACAGCCACCAGGAGACATCCTGTCTGAGAGACATCCTGTAGCCATCTGTCTCCCTGAGACATCCTGCGGCCATTTGTCTTTCTGAAACTTCCTGAGGTTATCTCACCTTGTGAAGACATCTAGGAACTGCCGATAAGAGAGATTTCCCACATCCAGCATACAAATACCCCTGTGTGAACAATAAAAGTTTGCAGCTTGATCAGAACTCCTGTCTTGCTGTCATCTCTCGTGTCTCTTGTCCCTTCATTCCTCCCTATCTAGGTTCGCTGCCCACGTTGATGTGTCCTGCCGGCTGGGACATCTGGCGCCCACCGACTGGGGCTTGAGCTTTTGATTGAGGGGGACCCCGTCCTCCTGGAAGATTTGGTCAAGCGGAGCTTCCAATAACTGCAGAAGACACCACCGAGAGACAGATCCAGGAGGAGCGTGGGGATGACGCACGGTGATTGACCCACTATGGGACAAGCAGTTTCGTCATATGATTTGTTTTTGTCAGGCTACAAGGAGTCCTTGCAGACATGGGGGCGCGTGTTTAGAAAAAAGACTTAATTTTTTTTTTCATACATAAGAGAGCAGTGTCCATGGTTTCCTCTTGAAAGGACCATTGATGGTAAAAGATGGCTTGGAGTAGGAGACTGTTTAAAAGATTATTATGAATCCTTTGGCCCAGAAAAAGTGCCTGTTCCCACCTTTTCTTACTGGAACTTAATTAATGAAATTCTTAAAAGTTCACCCTTTGACAATGGTACCTTAAAACTTGTCGAGGTTGGGGAAGAGGCTATGCAAATACTTCTCGTATCCCCTCGGCATGCCCATCAGTTAGTATAGACATAGACCCTTCTCAGGCTCCCCAGGACCATGGGAACCTTCCTGGTCCCCCTCAAAATACCACCCTAAGGATTAAGGCTCCAATGGTTACCAACTGCCTTTATCCAGTTTTAAATTCCGGAGACTCATTGACCCCTGTAGAGGAGGCTACCTTGGAGAAGGAAGCAGCTCGCTACCATTCAGAAGACCCTGCACCTCTCAAGACCCTGCCACAGCCTATAGGACTTACACATCCAACCCCTCCTATATCCCTCCTGCCTTTTGTGCTCTGGCCCTTCAGGGTACAAATGCCCCCCCCCCAGATATTTTTTCCCCACTTCCCTTGCCTAAACTGGCTCCTTTGTGAGCATCCTTCCAACATAGACAGGAACAGATCCAACCTTTAAAAGAATTAAGATCCCTTCACTCTGAGCTCTGTTCATTAGCCTTAGGTATGGAGTCAAAGTAACTGGCCTACAGTGGTCTAATACAAAGGCGAAGCCACTCCATCAACCTGTGCTCGCCTTCGCAGTCACCACCAGTCAGATAGATAAGCCTGCCCAGGCTGAGGTCAAAGACTTAGACGAGGATCAAGAGGAGGAAGCGGAGAAATGGAATAAGGAGATCAGGACTCAGAGGATGAGGAGTTCAGCCCTAGGCAGGCAGGAACCCAGAGTCTACAAAAAATTAAGCCTGCATTTTCCTGAAAAACTTAAAAAGGCTTGTGCTCACTATGGCCCCTTTGCACCCTACATGTTGGCTTTATTAGAAAGCCACAGCACACAATGACTTACTCCCAATGATTGGAAATTTTTAGACCAAGCTACCCTCAGTGCCAGAGACTTCCTGTTATGGAATGCAGATTTCAAAGAGCACTGTTGGGAAACTGCTCAAAAAATTTTAACTAAGGCCTCCTCTAAGTCCGGGACTTATGTTAAGCTAGTGGGCAATGAGCCTTTTGACACTAAAACTAAACAGGCACATTTCCCTGCTGGACTTTTGATGCAGATTCAGATGGCTGGCTTACATGCTTGGAGACACCTCCCTCAAAAGCCTCGGCTACCACTTCCCTGGCAAAAATTCGACAAGGGCCCGACGAGCCTTATAGCGACTTTGTTCCCAGGCTTAACCTAGCTGTGGAATGCTTGCTTGGACCAAGTGAAAACAAAAGCTCTTTTGTAAAACATCTTGCCTTTGAAAACGCCAACCCGGCATGTCAGGATGTTCTTCAACCACATAAGGATAAAGGGAAACTTTCTGACTTTATTAGACTCTATGCAGGGGTAGGTGCAGCTCATGCCATGGGTCTTGCCCTAGGTGTCACCTTTACCAAGACCTTTCACAATCCTGGCTCACGTACTTGCTTTACTTGTAAACAACCTGGCCATTTTGCACGCAAGTGTCCGACAGGCAAAGAAAGCCTAGGAATAGCATCTCCTTCAACTGGGGCTATACCGCCCCAAGCTACCCTTTGCCCTAGATGTGGTAAAGGTCATCACTGGGCCAGTGAGTGTAGATCTAAGACAAATGCCCTCAGACAGCCTATTTTTTCCTGCTTCTTGGAAAACTCCCTGCGGGGCCAGCCCCGGGCCACGACATCCCCCAGGACAAAACCAGGGGCAATAAGATTTTTTCCCTTCCAAACTCCCAACCTACCTCAAAATTCTTCTCCACAATTGCTTCCCTCCAACTAGCCACTCCAGGCAGCGCAGGATTGGACATCTGTGCCACCACTGAAACTATATTAGACTCAATGCAAGGGCCCCAGATAATACCCACTGGAATTATGGGTCCCCCTCCATCTCATATCTGTGCCCTTATTTTTGGAAGAGCCTCTACTAACTTACATGGTGTTCAGGTCTTCCATGGCATTAATTATAATGACTTCACTGGAGAAAAAAAATACTGGCCACAGCTATTAATGGAGTTTTGGCCATCCCAGCAGGAACAAGTCTTGCACAATTAATACTCCTTCCCTTGAATCCAGGAGGCACTTAACCACCCAAACCTACCGCGGGGGACTGCCTCCTTGGGCTGCTCTGATGTAAATTGGGTTCAACCCGTTTCTCAAAATAGACCCACCATTTCCTTACTTATTGAAGGAAAGGAATTCCAAGGAATTCTAGATACTGGAGCTGATGCCACAATTATTTCTCAAAAATATTGGTCATCAGCTTGGATCCTCACCCCATCCTTGACTGACCTTAAAGGGATAGGACAGTCAAAAAATCCTCTGGTCAGCTCTACGGCTCTTATCTGGACTGATAAAGAGGGTAATAAGGGAATTGTCACTGCTTTCATTGTTCCTGACCTCCCTGTTAACCTATGGGCCCGAGATATTTTGAGTCAAATGGAAGTCATTCATGCCAGTCCCAATTCCATGGTGACTCATCAAATGCTTCGTATTTATTTTGTCCCTGGTATAGGCCTTGGGAGACTGAGACAAGGACTGGTTGAGCCAATAAAACCCATACAAAAAAGAAATACATATGGACTTGGGTATTCGGATTTTTAGTGTCAGTCTCTGACTCTCCTGTACCCCATGGAGATAAAATTATTTGGGAGACTCAGACTCTTGTGTGGTTGGATCAATGGTCCCTTACCCAAGAAAATTTGGAGGCTGCCTCCATGTTAGTGCAGGAACAGCTGGCAGCCGGCCATGTAGAGCCCTCAACCTCACCATCGAATACTCCAATTTTTGTTATCAAGTAAAAATCAGGCAAGTGGTGCCTTTTACAATATTTGTGTGCCATTAATAAACCTATGTGCCGAATAAGAGCACTACAGCCAGGCATTCCCACACCAGTGGCTATTCCCAAAAACTATTGTAAAATGATTATTGACTTAAAAGATTGTTTTTTTTTTACCATTCCTTTACATCCTGAGGATAGACACTATTTTGCCTTTAGTCTCCCTCACCTTAATTTTCAGGGCTCTATGCAGAGATTTCAATGGAAGGTTCTTCCCCAAGGTATGGCCAACAGCCCTAGTCTTTGCCAAAAATATGTTGCTCAAGCAGTAGACCCTGTGAGAGAGCTATGGCCACAAATTTATATTTTATATTATATGGATGATTTGTAATTGCTGCACCTAATAACCATGACCTTAATAATTGTTACTTGGACCTTTACAAAATCCTCACAACCTTGGGACTACAGATAGCTCCTAATAAGGTTAAAACACAGGACTGTTATACCTATTTGGTCCTTAAACTTCAAGATAATCAGATCCAAATTCCTAAGATACAACTATGGGTGGACCATCTTCACACCCTTAATGATTTTCAAAAATTACTGGGGAATATTCAATGGCTAAAAACATTTAAAATTACCCACTTGTATACTTTTGTCCCTTAATGATATTTTGAGAGGTGATTCCCACCCCTCCTCCCCTCAAAAGCTTACTCCCGAGGCATGACAGGCATTAAACCAAGTCACAGAAGCCATTGCCAAACAGTTTTTTACAGAACATTCTTATAACCATCCTCTGGTTCTGGTTATTTTACACACTCCTCATACACCCACAGGAATATTTCGGCAGCGAAATACACATTTTAGAAATAAAGGCTGCCTTTGCTTTGGGTCCATTTACCCACCACATTCTCCAAGGTTATTACTGTTTTTCTTGCTCAGGTAGCTTCTATTATTTTTAAATGTCGTTTGCTATCTCGACAACATTTTGGCAAAGACCATGATAATATTTTAATTTCATATACTAAAGACCAAACCCAATTTTTACTACAGACAGAGAATGAATGGCTTTTTGAGAACAATTGATAACCACCTCCCCAATGACCCCCTTTTATATTTTGTCCAGTTACATCCATTTATTTTTGCCAAAATTACTCAAAAGGCTCCCATTCCTCAAGTCCTTACTGTCTTTACAGACGGTTCCAGTAATGGCCTAGCAGTCTTTGTTGTCAATAACCAACCTAACACCTTTGATACTGTCTATCATTCAGCACAGTTTGTGGAATTGTTTGCCATAACACAAGTTTTTAAAACATTTCTTGATAATCCTGTTAATATTTATACATACAGTGCCTACATTGCTCATTCTGTGCCCCTGCTTCAGATTTCACCCACCATTAAGGCTTCTTCCAATGTGGCCCATCGGTTTCACCAGCTTCAGAAGCTAATTCAGGCCAGACAACACCCATTTTTCTTAGGACACATCAGGGCACACTCTGATCTTCCCAGCCCTCTAACACAAGGTAATGCCAAAGCTGATGCAGCAACTCGTTTCATCTTTTCAATTTTTGTTGGCTCCATTCAAAAGGCCACGGATTTACACAATCTTCACCATCTAAATTTCCAGAACCTTCGATAACTATGTAAAATTACCAGGCAACAGGCACGAGAAATAGTAAAAGCATGCCCTGGTTGCCCTGTCTCCCTCCCCATTCAACACTTGGGAGTTAACCCCCGAAGATTACTGTCCAATCAGTTTTGGCAAATGGATGTTACTCATTTTTCTGAATTTGGAAAAACCAAATATATACACGTTTCTGTAGATACCTTCAGCGGCCTTATTTTTGCATCACCACATTCTGGAGAGGCTATCAAAGATGTCCTTTCTCATCTTGTTTCAGTGTTTTCCGTAATGGGTAAACCAATACATATTAAAAAAAAAGATAATTGTCCTGCATATACCAGTGCCAAGTTTAAACAGTTTTGTGCTTCCTCGCAAATTTGTCATACTACTGGAATTCCATACAAGCCTCAGGCATTGTGGAACGTGCCCACCTTACCTAAAGACTTGGCTAACCCGCTTTAATGCTTCTGCACTTGTATTTACCACTCACAGGCATTGCCTTAATCATGCATTATTTGCCCTTATTTTTCTTTCCCTAGACAATGAAGGCCATTCGGCTGCAGACTGACACTGGCAATCCTCGTCCAATTCTGTTCGCCGACCTGTTATGTGGCACAATCCCCTTACAAATAAATGGAAAGGCCCAGGTCCTGTCCTCATCTGTGGACGAGGCTCAGCTTGTGTTTTGGACCAAGAGCAAGCAGCCCCAAGATGCTTTCCAGAACGCCTGGTTAAACAGGTTAATGGCTTACCTCAACACAGGGATGGAGGCCCTCACCCTGAGGACAAATTTTCCTCTTTTTCAGATGCAGCCAACAATCTGTGTGAGGATCCTACTTAAGGCACTTCTGCTGAACAGGATTGTACACGGAGGCTTTGGCCCTCCACCTTCCAACATCATGGAGTACCTTTTTGGCCCTCCCTGTGAACGCAAGGGAGGATCTTGGACTCAGGCTCCCACTAGTTTGACCCAGACTGCTGACTGCGTGACTAAGGTGGCTTACCTCCGGGCCGAGGTTGACCATAAACTCAGAGGAGTTCATCAGCCTAAATTGGTATGTGTTAACAAGCCAAAGATTATTCCCCCTAGTACAAGTAATGCTCTCTAAAATTGTTCTGCAACTTGAACGCATACCCAAGAGATGCATGCCACTTGTTATGCGTCGGCCTCAATTTGTGTCAACAAGAAGGGAGAACAATTTTTTGAAGCCTCCCTAACTAAAACTCATGCAGCAGGAGGGACCACTATTCATTATACCCCCGTTCTTTTTGACCGGGGAGGAGAAGGCAAATACACCAAGCTACAGTCAGCTGGGTGCCAAGGCCCTGTTGGTAAACCCCCCTTCTGCCCCATTAAGGCACCTACAGGGGTCGCTGATGGTGGAGGATTCCCTTATGCTGTCAAGCATCCTCAGATAATCAAACTTTTGAAACCCCAAATCCCTGAGCTCACATATCATCTCTTAATATAGAGAAAATGCCAGCTCCCCGGTTTAGATAACAATATATTAGATATTTTGGAAACTACCTTCTCCTTGCTTAATAATTCCAACCCACCTTTGCTGGTGATTGCTGGCTCTCCATGACAACAGGGGCAATCATGCCTATTGCAGTTCCTATTAATTCTATCATAGACGATGATAATACATGCCAACCCAGATTTCCTTTTAAAGTACAGTCTATAGGCACTTTTACAATATGTCTTTTAGGCGCGATGCAAAATAATACCTATGATATTGATGTTGGAGTTCCTTCCTTTGGAAATTGCTCAACAGTACAAAACTATTCCTCACCCACCCCATCTCTTTGTCCCTCCAATGGCACAGTTTTTATGTGTGGAGGAAACTCGGCCTTCCTGAGGCTTCCATCGAATTGGACCGTTGGCTGTGTTCTTGCCTTATTACTCCCTGATATAACTATTGTCCCAGGAGACAAAACTCTATGCATTCCTAGTCTAGACACCTTAGTCAAAAGACACAGGCGGGCAATACAGGCCTTACCACTCTTTGCCAGCCTTGGAATAACAGCTTCTGTGAACACAGGTACAGCTGGCTTAGGCATGGCTATACACTCTTAGCGTCGCCTGTCTCAACAACTTATAAATGATGTAAAAACTCTAACAGGAACCATTAGAGATTTGCAGGACCTAGTAGACTCCCTGGCAGAAGTGTTCCTTCAAAACAGAGAAGGCTTAGATTTACTGACAGCTAACCAGGGAGGTATTTGCTTGGCCTTAGGGGCACGATGCTGCTTTAATGCCAATAAATCAGTCATAGTACGCACTAAAATTAAGCAGCTTCAAGAAGATCTAGAAAAGAGATGAAGGGAACTTTTTGAAAATCCCCTCTGGACTGGGTTTAATGGATTTCTACCCTACCTTCTTCCCCTATTAGGCCCTTTGTTGGGTTTACTTTTAATGGTGTCCATAGGACCCTGCATTATAAACAGGCTTGTACAATTTATTATAGAACAGATTAATATTTTGGCCTCTAAGCCCATACAGGTTCACTATCATCACCTGGAGATGGAAGACCATGCTGCCAACATTTAAAAGGATGTTCTACCCTTCTCACAGGCTTATTTCTTAAGTTTACATCCCCACAGATCTCTCTTTCTTACATTAAACTATAAGTAACAGCTCTGACCAACCATCTTCTGCCATTGCCATAAGGGTTCGTCCTCCATGGGCCCCTTCACTTGGGGGGGGGATGCACCCATGGAGTGAGGACGTTAGGCCATAATAACGGAGGATGCAGGATGGACTGCAGGAGGATGGATCCACGGATACCAAAACAGAAGACCTCTTAGTGACACGCTCTGGTGCATGGCGGTCGGCATGCTTCCCTTTTAAAGCCGTCTCCTCCAAAAATATGCCAAGGCCACCACGAAATCTTGTAAACATGCTCTCTCGAATCAGGAGATATTCAAAGGCCTGCTAGAGAAACAGAGCCTCTATCACCCCCTAAAACATTGGCCGGTAAGGTATGGTCAAATATTTTATATAAGAAAGGGGGAGAGGTCAGGGGCTAGAAGGAAGTTCTCCTTCAAAGTATAGCCTGACACTGAAAAGAAACAGCCCCCTGGGAGATATCCTGCCTGGGAGACATCCCGCAGCCATCTATCTCCCTGAGACATCCTGCAGCCATCTGTCTTCCGGCAACATCCTGAGGTTATCTCACTTTCTGAAGACATCCAGCAACTGCCGATAAGAGAGCTTTCCCATCCACAGCATATAAATTTCCATGTGAGAACAATAAAAGTTTGCAGCATGATCAGAACTCCAGTCTTGCTGTAATCTCTCGTGTCTCTTGTCCCTTCATTCCTCCCCAACTAAGTTTCTTGCCCACGTTGATGTGTCCCGCCGGCCGGGACAACTGACACTAACCCATACCCTACTACACTCTGACAACTAATCCTAATATGATGGAGAAAAATAACCCAAACAGAATAGAAATACAAGCAGTTCAGAGGAGGCATGGTGTATATTTGGACTTGCCTTTTGCATGATATAGGGTAAGTGTTATAAATCTAGTTAACAACACCTACTATCTTCCTAAGCTCCTGTTTTCTTCCTGAATTCTGGCCACTCTCCAGAATAGGCTCATGGTTTTGTGTCCACGATATGTACGACCTCCAAGCTCTGTGACATGGCCATGTACTGGATAGCTGAAGGGAATGCGAGCATCTCAGAAAACTCAGATATCAGTGTGACCAGGAAAGTCTCAGTGGAGAAACCCTGCTTTGGGCCTTTTGCTAACCTATTTGCCTGTTGCCATGAATGTCAGGAAGGTCTTTGCCTCAGGCCAGCCCTTTGTGAATCCTGAAGAAAACTGTTTTCAAATGGTAATAAATGGGCATCACCTGTGGCTCTTTGCTTAAATGCTTTGTAAAGGGATGTGTCTGAATCTGCCTCTTTGCCCTGTGTGAGGTAGTGGCTTAGGTTCTCAGCACCAGTTGGATCTAAAGAAAAATCCAATGTGTGCATCCAAAACCAAAATGCAGAAAAGATCAGTCATGGTGTATGAAGTTTCTCACCTTCCTCTTTTAGGTTCCTGACCTCCATCAAGTGAGAATAGGGATCCTTTGGGACAAATGAGTTCTTTCTTGCCCTGTAGAGATGATTGGGTTTTCTCATGACTCCAAATCACATGAAGAAACTATACCTGACAGTCAGTAGGCCTCAAATTGGAGAAGCAGAGCAGTATTAATGGCAGACCTATGTGATCAATCCTGGTTCACAGAAATGGTGTCCAGGCTACCCTGAGGTTAGGCAAATGAAGGGAAAGAGACCTTATTTTGGAAACTCTCTTTGGCTGTGCCATTCATGGAAACATCCAGCCAGAGGTTATGATGAATGTATATATGGAAGAAGATGAGGGCCTTGGTGGAGTGTTTTGGTTTTAATTGTGGTCATTTGTGTGGAGTTTGGAAGAGATGACTGGGTCCACCTGGGCTTGAACTCTTTTATGATTCCCCTCAGAGACTGAGTTCAGTGACTGACCTCAGAGAAGTAATTGCTTTGGAAAGGGATGTGTCTTAATCAGCCTCTTGGCCCTGTGTGAGGCTGTGGCTTTGATTACCAGCACCGTATGGATCTAAAAATGATCCCATGTCTGCTTCCAAAACCAATATGGCCAAAATTGCAGTCATTGTTGATGAAGTCTCTCGCCTTCCTTTGTAAGGTTCTGAAAGAATAAAAGAAATTGAAATTGAAACGTAAAGAAACAGGTTCTGAAAAGTTTCCAGGCTGCACGCAGAACCTGAAATTCCTGTGGCAGTTAAGACAATTCCCGGAACTACCCATTAGATGTGTGTTGAAATCTTCCCTGACCACCTAGTTACTTAACAACCTCTTCCCCAAAACCATGCAGCTAAGCACATATACATCTCAGGGCTTCAACCAATCAGTTTAAATGTATACCCCTTCTCAGGGCTGACCAATCACCCCCTGCCTGAACTGTTCCCACCAATGAATGTGCAAATCATGTTTTAGAGTTGTTATTTGATATTCCCACAGTATACGGTGATTTGCTAAAGGAAGCTAGGATGTATGTTAAGTCCCTGCCCTCTCTAAAGAATGTATATAAAATCTGCTCATGTTGTTCTTGGGGTTCTTTGTTTTTTGCTCCTCTGAAGTGAGCTCTGAGCCCCAGCATGCTGGACCCCCAATAAACCCTTTGCTGTTTCATGAGAAATTCTCTTGGTGGTCTTTTCCTCCGACGTTCGGCCCACCTTTTCATCTGGAGGCCCTAGCTGAGAAATCCAGCAGTGACGAACAAAAGACCCCAATGGACTCCTTTCAGAGTAATTAAGGTGCCTCTTTCTGGTTTCAGGTTTCAGGTTAGGGCTTGGCAAAATGGCTGTCTGTGAAGAACATTAGCTCTCTGCGATGGTGGCTGACAGATGTGTCACAGAGTCACAGGCCACGTCCCTGGGGGAAACTCCAGAGGACTCGGGAAATTGAGGATTAGTAGATTCCTCAACTCGGTTATTTTTTGCTTCAGGATTCGGTTTTCCAGCCCATCAGGTTTTGCTGGCTACTCAGTTTTGTTCATTGTCAGGAACTCATGTTGAGTTTACTGTCTGTCTTTATTGTCTAACCCATCAGGTTTGGCCAGTTACTCAGTTCTAATCTTTTTCTTGGACTCATGTTAAACGTTTACTGTTTGTCTTTGTCTGTGTCACGTTTGTGTATTCACTGTCCCTGTTTGAGTAACTCCCATTATGGGACATTATGGGACAAAGCACTTCCATGCCTCTGTCTCTTAACCTTGATCATTGGACTGATGTTCGCTCAAGTACCAAGAATCTTTCTTTTTCAGTAAAATGCCGGATCTGGCAGACTCTCTGTGCTTCAGAATGGCCCATCCTAGGAGTCGGATGGCCCCGAGAAGAATCCTTCCACTTCCCTCTAATCCGAAAAGTCAGAGATATTGTCTTTCACTGGGGCCACTTGGCCACCTAGATTAACAGCCATATACCCCTTCCCCCACGATCTTATCATTCCAACATTCTGCTCCTCCCCCTCTTCCCTCCATTCTGAGTCAGAAGACTGGACACTCCTCTCTCTCCTTATCCTCTACCCTCGCTCCCCAACCCACAACATGTTCCAGATGATCCTCCCGCCGCTGACTCAGCCTCTCCGCCGCTAGAGGCAATTGGGCCAGACCCAAGCCCTCCAGGGGACTTCCCCGCAGCAGCAGCAGACCCTGCTCCCCTGAAGGAAGCTGGGCCACCTAAAGGAACCCGCAGGAGATAAATAATATAAAACTCGGAAGCCCCAGTGATGCTCCCTCTCTGTCCCTACGGGCCCATGAACCGACCCAACTGAGACCCCAACACCTTTGAATGTAGGTAGCATCTGTCCACTTATCGCCGTTCTCTAATAGTGGGTCTCTGAGCGGCCGCCAGAGGGCCGACTAATTTGGCCAAGGTAAGAGAGATTATCCAAGGGCCTAATGAGTCTCCTTCTATGTTTCTGGATAGAATTATGGAAGCGTATAGGAAATATATTCCTTTTGATCCTCAGGCAGAAGACCAAAAGCCATCTGTTGCAATGGCCTTTATCGAGCAGACTGCCCTAGATATTAAGAGAAAGTTACAACGTCTAGATGGATTATAAGATATGACCTTAAGAGATTTAGTCAGAGAAGCTGAGAAAGTATATTATAAGAGAGAAACTGAGGAGGAAAGGGAATAGAGGAGAGAGAAGGAAAGGGAACAAAAGAAGGAGGAAAGAAGCAAATGGCAGAGTAAAGCATTGCCTAAGGTTCTGGTCACAGCAGCAAATAGGCCAGAAGTTAAAAAGCAGGGATACATAAAGGCATACCTGGGCCCACGCCAAAGGCTGCCGTTGGCCTCAAATCATTGTGCCCACTGTAATAAAAAAGAACACTGGGCCAAAGAGTGCCCCCAAAAGAAGCAGCCACGCCAGCCCGCCGTGCTGACTCTAGAAGAGGACTAGGAAATTCGGGGCTCAGATCCCCTCCCCCAGCTCAGAGTAAAATTTGAAGTTGAGGGGAACACAGTGAACTTTGAAGTGATTACAGGAGCAGTATACTCAGTCCTTAAGACTTCACTGGCCCCCCTATCAATTAAATCGTCCCTAGTTCAAGGGGCTAATGGCAGTAGATATCAGGCTTGGACAACTAAGATGAATATGGACCTCGGAAAGGAAAAAGTCCACCACTCTTTCCTAGTAATCCCAGAATGCCCGGCCCCATTGATGGGCAGGAATATGCTTACCAAACTCTGGACTAGAATAACCTTTAACCCTAATGGTCCCCAAGTGGGGGTTCTAAAGCCTGCAGTATTAACTCCCATAGTAACATCTTTGACTATGTCTGTAGAAGATGAACATCAACTCTTCGCGCCCCCTAGGACTGATCAAACAGGCAAACTACCCCAGAAATGGATAAAAGATTATCCTAATGCCTGGGCAGAAACTGCTGGGTTAGGTCTAGCCATCAACAACCTCCAATAGTAGTAGAATTAAAAGCCTCTGCGTCTCCAATTAGTGTTAAACAATATCCTCTAAGCAAAGAAGCTAAGGATGGGATAAGGCCCCATATTCATAAATACCTGGGTCTTGGGGTCCTAAGGCCCTGTCAATCAGCCTGGAACACCCCCCGGTACCAGTAAGAAAGCCAGGAACTGGGGACTACCGTCCTGTTCAAGACCTAAGAGAGATAAACAACAGAGTGCAGGACATTCACCCCACAGTACCCAATCCATATAATTTGCTTAGCACTCTGAATCCGGAGCAGAAATGGTACACTGTGCTGGACTTAAAAGATGCTTACTTCTGCTCGCCTCTACATAAGGACTGTCAGTTGCTGTTAGCTTTAGAGTGGATAGACCCAGAACCTGGAACATCTGGCCAACTAACCTGGACTAGACTCCCACAGGGGTTCAAAAAATCCCCCATTCTCTTTGATGAAGCCCTCCACAGAGACATCAATGACTTCAAAACTGCACACCCCGAAGTCACCCTACTCCAATAGTGGATGATCTTCTACTGGCAGCCAACACCAAGGAGACCTATGAGTCTGGGACCCAAGCACTATTATTCGAGCTTGCTCGGCTTGGATATATGGCTTCTGCCAAAAGGCCCAAACTTGTCAGCAAGAAGTAATCTTCCTGGGTTATTCTCTTAGGGGTTGCAAACGATGGCTCCCTGAGCCCAGAAAAAAAAACCGTTTTGCAGATACTGCCCCCATCTAATTAGAGAAAACTCAGAGAGTTTCTTGGGACTGCCAGCTTTTGCAGGTTATGGATTCCTGGGTTCGCATCTCTGGCTGCCCCTTTATACCCGCTGATAAAGGGGGATGCCCACTTCCAATGGACCCCTGAGCACCAACAAGCTTTTGATAATGTCAAAAAAAGGTGCTGCTATCTGCTCCGGCCTTAGCACTCCCAGATGTAGAAAACCCTTCACTCTCTATATCGAGGAAAAGAAAGGAATAGCACGGGGAGTGCTCACTCAGTCTTTGGGACCTTGGAAAAAGCCAGTAGCGTATTTATCCAAAAAACTGGACCCATTGGCTAGCGGGTGGCCCCATTGCTTAAGTGCTATAGCAGCGGCAGCCCTTCTAATAAAAGATGCTCATTAATTAACGTTGGGACAGAAGCTAACCATTATAGCCCCCCATGCCCTGGAGAGCATCATCTGTTAGCCTCCAGAGAGGTGGCAATCAAACTCCAGAATAAACCACTACAAGAGCCTCTTGCTTGACAAAGACAGAATAACGCTGGGACCCCCTGCTCCACTCAACCCACCTACACTGCTGCCAGAAGAATCATCAGGACCCGTCACTCATGAGTGTCAACACATACTGGCAAGGAAACCAGTATACAACAAGACTTGAAGGATCAGCCACTGCCTCGCCCTGAAGTCGTATGGTTTACGGATGGCAGCAGCTTCCTCCAAGATGGTAAGCGGCGGGCTGGAGCAGCAGCAGTTAGCAAAACTGATTTCATCTGATACTCTGGTCTCCCAGAAGGGACATCAGTCCAAAAAGCAGAACTGATTGCCCTTATGAAAGCATTGGAACTAGCAACAGGGAAAAGGGCCACCATATAAACTGATAGCCACTATGCATTTGCCACTGTTCATATGCTCGGGACTCTTTACCAACAATGCGGGCTATTAACCTCTGCCGGGAAAAAAATAAAAAATAAAGATTAGATCCTCCACCTTGGCTCAGCAGTGCAGGGCCATAAGGAACTAGCTATAGTGGACTGTCCCGGGCACCAGAAGAGAAACAACCCTGTGGCAGTTGGAAACAGAAGGGCAGATGAGGAAGCTTAATTGGCAGCCCTAAACAGAGTGACTCTGTTAACTTTTTCCACACCGGGGGGAACAAAAATCAGGAGACTTGGCTGCCCCGGAACATTCAGGCAACTTATCATCTGAGGAGACAGATACAGAAATCTGGGACCCTACAGAGCCAAGTTTACAATTTCAAAAAGCCCACCTTTATGTCAAAGACGTACACCAGCTAAACCACTTAGGCTCAAAGAAGTTATAGGCACTCTTAAAGGACCGAAGAAAGGACTTATTATTGACTGACTCAAAGAGGAAAAAAATAGCTGAGCAGGTGACTAGAGCTTTTCAAGTCTTCCAATTAGTTACTACTTTCCCATCCAAGATTCCTGCAGGGAAGCGCATACGAGGAACCAGACCAGGACAATTCTGGGAAGTGGACTTTTCTGAAATTAAGCCAGCAAGGTATGGACTTAAATATCTCCTAGTCTTTGTAGATACTTTTTCAGGATGGGTCGAAGCCTTCCCCATGAAGAAAGAAACAGCTCAGATGGTGGTCAAAAAGATCCTAGAAGACAGTTTTCCAAGGTTCGGCCTGCCTAAGGTAATAGGGTCTGATAACGGACCAGCATCCGTGGCCCAGGTAAGTCAGGGATTTTCCAGGACCCTGGGGATTACTTGGAAGTTATATTGTGCTTATAGACCCCAGAGCTCAGGACAGGTAGAAACGATGAATAGAACCATCAAAAGACTTAACGAAATTAATCTTGGAGACCGGCATAAAAAATTGGACTATGCTCCTACCTCATGTACTTTTTCGTGCAAGAAATACCCCTCCGCCCCTTTGTGTAACCTCACCCCTTATGAAATTCTCTACGGTGCCCCTCCTCCATTAAGGGACCTAACCCCAACTCTGAGATTAATGATTCCTTTCACACACCCTTGCTAGACAGACTTAAAGCCCTTGAACAAACCCAGCACCCAGCGATACCTGTGGAAACAGTTGGCCACTGCTTATCATCCTGGAGACGAGGGAACTCCACATCGATATCAAGTGGGAGACTTCGTCTACATGAGACAGTATCGGGTGTCATCCCTGGAACCCTGCTGGAAAGGACCATACCAGGTGCTGCTTATAACACCTACAGTGGTGAAAGTGGATGGGATCACTTCCTGGATCCATGCCTCCCATCTCAATCCTGTGCCCTGTCCATACTCTGGCTGGAAACTGGAACAGACTGGTAACCCTCTCAAGTTGCATGTCTGTGGTGTGGGTAGGGCTATGGATTCTTCCCCTGACCACCAGCAGTCCTAATCCCCATCAGCCTGTTCAGCAACAATGGCAAGTTATAAATCCTACTGGGCAAGTAGTGTGGTCTATTTCACATACAGCCCCCTTATGGACTTGGTGGCCATCTCTCCACCCGGACATTTGTCAGCTTGCCATAGGCCTCTCTGACTGGGATCTCCCTGACATAGTGGACCCCACACAGATCCCACTAAAGCCCAAACCAACTTACCCCATGAATTATTGATGTCATCTCCCCAGCTCAGGTGTAAACTAGCCAGTCTTGTTTATTAAGTGTGCCCAGCTGATTTCTGAAATCGCAAACAGGCCCAAACCTGTGGAGGACCCAGTGACTTTTTTTGTAGATCTTGGGGTTGTGAACACACGGGAGCTACATTGTGAAACCCAAACTCCCCAGACAGTATGATTCGGTAGGATGAAATGACATCTGGATTGATCCCAATAAATGTGCCGCTATCCAAGTGGTGTCAAAAACTTGCTGTGGAAAAAATAGTCTATGTTACCCCCTCAATATAACTTTCACTTCCAAAGGAAGGGGCTACCTCAGAACAACATGGCCTATGGGAAATACTTGGGGAATGCGATTCTATATTAATGGCCCTGGCTATGACTTTGGTCTCTGGTTCACCATTCGGCTTAAAAAGGAAGAAAATCCCACAGCAATAGGGCCCAATCCATTCAAGTCTGGAATTAAGCCTCCTAAACCTCCCATGCCTAGATCTACCAAAACCCCTCTACCATCTCATACTTCGCAGTTTCCGTCTTTGCCTACTTCCCCAGTCCAGAGTACAGCTGACTCCTCCCCCTGGGAACTAATTAAAGGAACCTTTATGGTACTGAACTCCACACAGTCAGAACTCCTTGCATTTCAGCCCAGGTATTTGACAGCTCTGTACATTATGGTGTAATGGTGCAGATACCCCCCAGGGTGCTCTATCATGATCCAGAATCCTTTGAAGGTCTACTAGGTGGACAAACAGCCCGATTTTGCTGGGAGCCAGTGTCCCTTACTCTAGCCATCCTATTGGGGCTAGGAGCTGCTGCAGGAGTGGGTACAGGAACAGCTGATATGATCCATGGGTCACAACAAATGGACTGATTAGAAACAGCAATAAATCAAGACTTGAAGACGTTAGAGACCTCCATCACAGTTTTTCAGGAATCCTTAACCTCTCTCTCTAAAGTTGTTTTACAGAACAGGTGAGGATTAGACCTCCATTTAATAAGGGAGGGGGGCCTCTGTGCTGTACTGAGAGAAAAATGCTGTTTTTATGCTGACCATACTGGAGTTGTAAAATAATCCATGAGTAAATTGAGAAAATGCCTTGAAGAGCACCAGAGAGAAAGGGAGATTCAACAAGTGTGGTTTGAGTCATGGTTTACCTTGTCCCCCTGGTTAACTACACTCCTATCAGCCTTAGCTGGACCCCTGATCATGCTTATGGTGTTGATAACTGTGGGACCTTGTTTGCTTAACCTCATAGTTTCCTTTCTCCAGGCTCAGATTGGGCAGGTAAAACTCATGGTAATCAGACAGAAATACACTTCACTGGCAGAAATAGAATGTGAGACCCCACAAAAATTATGATTCATTACTTTTAAAATTAAAAGTAGGCAGAAAAAGGAGAAATGAAAGAATTAAAGAAATTAAAATTGAAACGTAAAGAACCAGGTTTTGTAAAGTTTACAAGCTGTGCTCAGAACCTTAAATTCCTGTGTCAGTGAAGACAATTCCCGGAACTGCCCATTAGATGTGTTGAAATCTTTCCTGACCACCTAGTTACTTAACAACCCCTTCCCAGAAACCGTGCATCTCAGCACGTATACATCTCAGGGCTTCAACCAATCAGTTTAAATGTATACCCCTTCTCAGGGCTGACCAATCACCCCCTGCCCGAACTGTTCCCGCCAATGAATGTGCTAATCATGTTTTAGAGTTGATATTTGATTTTCCCAGAGTATATGATATTTGCTAAAGGAGGCTATGATGTATATAAAGTCCCTGCACTCTCTAAAGATTGTATATAATCTCTTCTCAAGTTGTTCTCGGGGCTCTTTGTTCTTTCCTCCTCTGAAGTGAGCTTTCAGCCCCAGCATGCTGGACCCCCAATAAACCATTTGCTGTGGCATGAGACAATAGGTGCTTGGGTTTTCTCATGTCTCCAAATCACATAAAGAATCTATACCTGACAGTCAGTAAGCCTCAAATTGGAGAAGCAGTGCAGTATTAGCGGCAGGGCTATTTGATCACTCCTGATTCAAAGGAAGGGTGTTCAGGCCACCCAATGCCCTTCTGGACTTCAAATATTACCTAGATTTCTGTTTTCATACATATATTTCAGAAGTATATTCTTGTAAATATCGCAGGTTCCCAATACCATAATTCATCCTGCAGAATGATTCCTAAACCAAATCGAACCTGTTATTACCCTTAACCATGCAATATTTCCTCAATATAACTTAACAGAAGAACAAGGATATTGTTGGTCTTACAATACAGGAATGTAGGGGATCTTCCTCCTGCTGAGAACCTCAAAGTTCCGTGCAGAAATGATCCCTGAAGAAGATGTAGACACCTATGAAAGACCTGAGAGAGCAAAAGTCAACTTCCATGTAAAACAACCTGGTCAAAATGAAGGGATGTGTCTGAAAGCCTCTCTCTTCTTAATGTAGATTAAATCGACCAAACCAGGCCTGTGTGGAGAGCTGTTCCCGGGTGCCTATGGTTGATATACCATTCTATCTTGTGAAAGTGTCACAGGAAGTATGGGCAGCCTCCATCTCATGGGACCCTTGGAAGCAACTGTTAGGAAAAAGTGGTTGCCAACCCAGTGACCTCATTCAGTTCGTGAAGGAAGTGACCTATCACACTTCCTTGGTGATGGAACTCTCTGAACTCGGGATCCAGGAAGCCAGGCACCCAGAGCCAGTCCCAGTCCCAGTCCCAGTGGTCTCATTTGTTTGGATTTACCAAGGACAGAGTCAGTCTTTCTTAGTACCTACTGAAGTGAGAATGGCCAAATGCCAGGAGAGCTCTGAAGAGGGGCCTTTTCTGAGAAAGCAGGTAGTGGCTCAACCATGGCTCCTGACAACTTCACAGAGTTGGCAAAGAAGTCCAGGTCTGAGATAGGACAGGCCATTTTGGTGGAACATAGTATGGCCCACCAGTCAGAGGACACTCAGGATACTCACAGACATACTTGGGGGAAGGAGATTCCGTTGTGGGTGTCTGTGTGAGTTTGTGGTTTTGTCTCATGTTCTGAGAATAGGTAGGAAAGGCGGTTTGTTTGTTTAGACTGGAATGTTTCTAGAAAGTCGTTTGACAACGCGAGTGTTTCTATGTCTGTGTATCCCACTGAATCCGATTTTGTAGACATTTGAAAAGAGAATTCATCAATGGTTGTGTCCTGTCTAGTAGAAAGCTTCCCAGCATTCATCTTGCCAAATTAAAGAATAAAGATCTGCTTGCCTTATGGATGGGCAACACCTATTATCTTCTTAAGTTCCTCTTTTCTTCCTGAATACTGGCCACTCTCCAGAATAGCCTCATGGTATTATTTCCAAGATATGTACCACCTCCAAGCTCTGTGACATGATCATGTACTGGATAGCTGAAGGGAATGAGAGCATCTCAGAAAACTCAGATATCAGTGCGACCAGTAAAGTCTCAGTGGAGAAATACTACTTTGGACTTTTGCTTACCTATTGTTCTGTTGTCCTGAATGTCAGGAACGTGTTTGCCTCAGGCCACCCCTGTGTGAAACCTGAAGAAATCAGTTTTCAAATGGAAAAGGATGGGCGTCACCTGTGGCTCTTTGCTTAATTGCTTTGGAAATGGATGTGGCTGAATCAGCCTCTTTGCCCTCTGTGAGGCAGTGGCTTAGATTCTCAGCACCTGATGGATCTAAAAAAAGTTTCCAAGTGTGCATCCAAAACCAAAATGGCCAAAAGAGCAGTCATTGTGGATGAAGTCTCTCGCCTTCCTCTGTAAGCTTCCTGACCTCCATCAAGTGAGAATAGGGATCCGTTGGGTCAAACCAGTTCTTCAAAGCTCTGCAGAGGCTAGCCAATAGGTGCTTGGGTTTTGTCAGGACACCAATTCACATAAAGAATCTATACCAGTCAGTTGGCCTCAAACTGGAGAAGCAGAGCAGTATTAAAGAAGGGCTATTTGATCACTCTTGGTTCACAGGAATGGTGTCTAGTCCACTCTGACTTTAGGCAAATGAGGGGCAAGGGAGCTTATTTTGGACACTGTCTTGGGCTGCGCCCATCATGGAAACCTCTAGCTAGAGGTTATTCAGAGTGTCTATGTTGAAGAAGATGAGGGCCATGTGGGAGTTTTTTGGTTTTAATTGTGGTCAATTGTTGGTGGTTAGAAGAGAATCCTGGGTCCACCTGGGCTGGAATTCTGGTGCGATTCCCCTTAAAGACTGATTTCTGGAACTGACCTCAGAGAAATATTGCCATTAATTGTGTTGGGATTTTAGGCGGCCATGCATGAGAGTCGCCATTGGAAACTGAGATCTAAGCCTGGGGTGGCTATTCACCAAGCACTGTCAATCTCAGCCAGGACATCACATGATTTTATTCTGAAAGACTTGGCAGCCATTGTTGAGAGTCAAAACACACATGGACCTCACATTGTAGACCTCAATGGGCCTGGCTTCATGTGGCCTTTTGGCCACTCTTTGGGAAGACTTGCCTCTGAAAATTCTCCAGAGTTTTCCTTGAAATGTGCTTCCTAAAAATTTAATGGTTCCTGAATGAATTGAAACCCACAGTTTCTCCAACTTCATCCTTGAAAAATGTCTAGATAAATACCATGAAATTTTTGAAATTTCCACGACCAAGTGGCACTGGAGAACCTTTGGATGTCCTGTTGCTGATCAAGAGTGTACCAGACAGTGCCTTCCTTGACTGGGTTTCATGAAAATGGTGTAGAACAGAGCTGCCAGTATGGTGGAGCCTGTTGAGTAGTGGGCCCAGAGCTGTGGTGTGCAGTTGTGTGATAAAATATCTGTGGTGGGGTCATGTGGATCTTACTTTGGCTTCCAAAGGCTTGTGACTGACATGGTGCAGCCAGCATACCTTTGTATATTAAGCCATCTTGTTAGATGGAGAGTTTTCAGGGCAATGTTCAGAATCAAGTTGCTATGGTCAAGGGGGCAAGCAATGTGGCGTAGAAGCCTGGTTGGTGCATTCTCCTGCAGACCCTTACACACCACACGTGACAGAACTCCCTCCAGCACTGTGTCCCAGTGGAACTCCTTGTATTTTGTGAAGCAAATACCAAACTCCCAGTGCAGCAACAAGAAACACAACAAAATTGGAGAATGACCAAATGGCTTCACAGTCTACACGGAAAGATTCTTAGACCCCAGTGGCCACAGTAAACCCACAAAGAGAGAATTCAGCACTGCTACCTCATGTTCATTGGAAAATAAGAAACCATGTCCTCCATGTAACAGATGCATACACAGCTTTGATGGTCTCACTAAAAAGGAAGCTAAAGCTCCTGAAAACAACATATATTTCAAGTGTACAACCTCAAAGACAGTTTCCCAGATGTCTTGAGGCCTGCACACTTCCATGTTTGTGGAGTTTTTACAGTCTCCATTACTTTTGGAAACTCCTCTACCACCTCCAGTGTTGTGAACTCCAGAGCATTTTCCATTCCAGATATTTATTCCTAGATTTTCTAACTCTTCTCCTCTAATTGTATCTTACTTGGGGCTAAGGTAATGTCAAGGCATTGTTCTGGATGAGAGTGGGAAGATTTTTTTGTAGCACATATTTGCATACACATTGGATTCATTTTCCAATTATTCATTCAAAATACTGAATCCCTCATAGTAACCCACTCCCTACTAGACTCTGACTACAAATCCTATTATGATGGATAAAAATAGACCAAACCAAATTGAAATACAAGTAGTTCAGAGGATGCAAGGTTAACATTTGGACGTTCCTTTTGCATTATATATGGTAGGAGTTTTAAATCTAGTCATTTTTTTGTTGAAACACTTCTCCATGTGTTTTTAAAGTTAACAAATATGTGAATTCGTGTCTCCATTTCTCTGTAGCCCATTCAGCACATATATTTTTATATGCACATATAGAATCCTACCTGGTACCACACGTACATTCTTGTGAGGTGGCTCACTTGGCATACAAATTGTGAGAAGAGATCACTCCTGTTAAACACTGTTGAAACGGAAAATTCAACCTATGAGTGAGTATCCTAGCTGAACAACATTATACATAAATTCATGTTCAGTAAAATGAATATTTTTAGATCTGTGGATGATATATATTTCATGGTGAATTTCATTTGGCTTGTATATTAATACTTTTTAATTTCTGTGTGTGTATTTTAATATATATATATATATATATATATATATATATATATATATATATACACTCTTCAGAGTTTTCAAAATATGAAATAAATGTATCTTATTATGTACTCCCTAAATTCATTAATATTTAAGTGCGTATTTATAATCAACTTTTCATAAGATTATTCTAAGACATATTCATCCTCCTGAAATACGTATTTGTTTCCTAGTACTGAAAACTAAGTTAAGTGAATTGTGCATACATATCCTAATATTTTTACACTAATTGACCCAGGTTAATATAAATGCAAGTAGATTTCTATAGGACATGATGTGTATTTTGACGTTCATTTTTTTTCAACACTTGTACATTACTATTTCCTCAGTTTATGCACATCATAAGATATATATTTCATCCACAAGTTCACAAACTTAAAGGCTTTTGTTTCACTTTCAATCACTTCCTGCTTCAGAACACATGTATTCCTCCAGGTTACATGACTGGTCTTTTCATGAGACTTCTTTCCAAACACATTATTTTCGATTTCCACAATTACTTTTGAAGCAAAACTCACACATTCTTCATGATAAACCATAACCCTAATATTACCATTAGATGTATAACTGGTTTGAATGAATGGATATATATCAATATAAGGTTTCCTGTATATTTTCAGATATCAATTTGAACCATTATTTAAGTTGGAACCAGTTATATTATTTATTCACAGTATGGTCTATTCATGCATTATTTCTATATTCATAGACACAGTGTACACCTATTTGTATTCAAAATACTAATTTACACGTCTTCAAAATACTGTTCCTAGAAATGGTGAAAGAAATACTCATGTCACCTGATCTACATATACATTTTATCACAATAATATTCTGGAAACAAAAAGCAAATGTCACACTTATGATTGTACTAAAGCCTAAATGGAAATTGAACATGGATTACTAAAATCATCCATGTCCAGTTTGCCTATTGCTCTCAAATGTGGATCTTATTGGTGACTACATATTTGTTTCTTCCTAAGATTATATATTCAACCTCAAACCTGTTGAAAATGTCTAATCCTATTACTCACCTTATACTTTGCCTGATTTCCTAATGTCTCTATTGATATATATTTTCCCCAGTTCATCATTGTGACTGCCTCTTAACATGTGCTGACATTTACATTCACTCTGTACATGAAACCCTATTGCTAAAGACCATTTTGTCCAAATCCTATACTCACTCATCTTTCTAAAACTACCGTCTATCTTTCTAATCCTACCGACTATCCCTTTTTGACTGCATGTTCTCTTCGACATTCAATCATCCAAGGTACAATATCCTATACCATTGTATATTGATTTATCTGAGACATCTGTGCAGAAATTAATTCAAAGCTAAGTATCCCAATCAAGGCCCCAATGCCCTTCTGGGCATCAAATCTCACCTAGATTTCTGTTTTCATACCTATATTTCAACTGTATATTTTGTAAATATCACATGTTCCCATAACCATTATTCATCCTGCAGAATTATTCCTAACCCAATTGAACATGTTGTTAACCCTAACCATACACTGTTCCCTCAATCTAACTTTACAGAAGATCAGGGAGAGAGTTGGTCTTCCAATACTGGATTGTAGGGTATCTTCCACCTGATGAGAACCTCAAAGGTCCATGCAGAAATGATACATGGAGAAGAAGGCAGCAATGAAGGACCTGAGAGAGCAAAAGTCATTTTCAATGTTAAACAACCGGGTCAGGATGAAGAGATGTATCTGAATCAGCCTTTCTCTTCTTAATATAGAGAAGATGGACCAAACCAGGCCTGTGAGAAGAGCTGTTCCCGGGTGCCTATTGTTGATATACCATTCTAACTTCTGAAACTGTCACAGAAAGTAGGGGCAGTCTCCATCTCCTGGGACCCTTAGAAGCAAATATCAGTACACACTTCCTTGGTGATGGAACACTCTGAACTTGGGATCCAGGAAGCCAGGCACCCAGAGTAAGTCCCAGTCCCAGTCCCAGTGGTCTCAATTGTTTGGATTTACCAAGGACAGAGTCAGTCTTTGTTGGTACCTACTGAAGTGATAATGGCCAAATGTCAGGAGACCTCTGAAGAGGAGCCTTTTCTGAGAAAGCAGGTAGTGGCTCAACCATGGCTCCTGACAACTTCACAGAGTTGGCGAAGGAGACCAGATCTGAGACAGAACAGGCCATTTTGGGGGAACATAGTATGGACCACCAGTCAGAGGACACTCAATATATTCACCAACATACTTGGAGGAAGGAGGTGCCGTTGTGGGTGTTGGTGTGAGTTTGTGGTTTTGTCTCTTTTCTGAGAATAGGTAGGAAAGACTGTTTGTTTGTTTGGACTGGAATGTTTCTAGAAAGTCGTTTGACAACGCGAGTGTTTCTATGTCTGTGCATTCCACTGTATCTGTGGTTGTAGACATTTGAAAAGCGAATGCATCAATGGTTGTGTCCTGTCTAGTAGAAAGCATCCCAACATTCATACTGCACAATTTAAGAATGGAGAGAGGCTTGCCTTATGGATGGGCAACACCTACTATCTTCCTAAGTTCTTGTTTTCTTCCTGAATACTGGCCACTCTCCAGAATAGCCTCATGGTTTGGTTTCCAAGATATGTACCACCTCCAAGCTCTGTGACATGGCCATGTACTGGATAGCTGAAGAGAATAGAAGCATCTCAGAAAACTCACATATCAGTGTGACCATTAAAGTCTCAGTGGAAAAACACTGCACTGGGCCTTTTGCTTACCTATTGTTCTGTTTTCCTAAATGTCAGGAAGATCTTTGCCTCAGGAAACCCCTTTGTGAAGCCAGAAAAAAAGAGTTTTCAAATGGAAATGAATGGGCATCACCTGTGGCTCTTTGCTTAATTGCTTTGGAAAGAGATGTGGCTGAATCATCCTCTTTGCCCTGTGTGAGGCAGCGGCTTAGATTCTCAGCACCTGATGGATCTAAAGAAAGTTTCCAAGTGTGCATGCAAAACGAAAATGGCCAAAAGAGCAGTCATTGTGGATGAAGTCTCTCGCCTTCCTCTGTAAGCTTCCTGACCTCCATCACGTGAGAATAGGGATCCTTTGTGTCAAATCAGTTCTTCAAAGCCCTACAGAGGCTAGCACATAAGGGCTTGTGTTTTCTCATGACACCAATTCACATAAAGAATATATACCAGACAGTCAGTAGGCCTCAAATTAGAGAAGCAGAGCAGTATTAAGAGCAGGACTATTTGATCACTATTGGTTCACAGGAAGGGAGTCCAGGCCACCCTGACTTTAGGCAAATGAGGTGCAAGGGAGTTCATTTGGAAAACTGTCTTGGGCTGTGCCCCTCATGGAAACCTCCAGCCAGAGGTAATGAAGAGTGTCTATGTGGAAGAAGATGAGGGCCATTTGGGAGTGTTTTGGTTTTAATTGTGGTCATTTGTTTGGTGGTTGGAAGAGATGCCTAGGTCCACCTGGGATTGAACTCTGGTGTGATTCCCCTTACAGATTGAGTTCAGGAACTGACCTCAGAGAAGTATTGCCATGAATTGTGTTGGGATTTTAGGAGACCACGCATGAGAGTTGCCTTTGGAAACTGAGATCAATGCCCAGGGTGGCTTTCCACAGAGCATTGTCAATCTCTGCCAGGGCATCACATTATTTTATACTGAAAGACTTGGCAGCCATCGTTGACAGTCAAAACACACATGGGCCTCACATTGTAGACCTCAATGGGCCTGGCTTCATGTGTCTTTTTGGCCACTCTTTGGGAAGCCTTGCCTCTGAGAATTCTCCAGAGTTTCCTTGAAATGTGCTTCCTCAAACATTAATGGTTCCTGAATGAATTGAAACCCACAATTTCTCCAACTTCATCCTTGAAAAATGGCTAGATAAATACCATGAAATTTTTGAAATTTTCATGACCAGGTGGCACTGGAGAACCTTTCAATGTCCTCTTGCTGATGAAGTGTGTACCAGACAGTGCCTTGATTGACTAGGTTTCATGAAAATGATGTAGAACAGAGATACCAGTATGTTGGAGCCTGCTGAGTAGTGGGCCCAGAGCTGTGGTGTGCAGGTGTGTGATAAAACATCTGTGGTCGGGCCATGTGTATCTGCCATTGACTTCCAAATGGCTTGTGGCTGACATTGTGCAGCCAGGAATCACTTATACGTCTGATAACTCTAGATATAAGGCATCTTGTTATATGGAGATGTTTCAGGACAATGTTCAGAATCAGGTGCAATGGTCAAGGGGACAAGCTATGTGGGATAGAAGCCTGGTTGATGCATTCTCCTGCAGACCCTGACCCATCTCATGTGAAAGAACTCCCTCCAGCACTGTGTCCCAGCTGAATTCCTTGTATTTTGTGAAGCAAATAACAAATTCCCAGTGCAGCAGCAAGAAACACCACGAAAAGTGGAGGATGACCAAATTGCTTCACAGTCCACACGGGGAGTCACTTAGCCTTCAGTGGCGACAGTTTACCTACAAAGAGTGAATTCAGCACTGCTGCCTCATGTCCTTTGAAAAACAAGAAACCATGCCCTCCAGGTCACATAGATGCAGATCCAGCTTTGATGGTCTCATTAGAAAGAAAGCTAAAGCTCCTGACAACAACATATATGTCAAGTGCCCATCATCAGAGACAGTTTCTAAGGAAGTCTTCAGGCTGGCAGAGCTCCTTGTTTGATAGCATTTACCTATTAGACCAGGATGCAAGAAAAGACCACTGACTCCAATTAAAATCAAGTTAAACCAAGCTTATATTTTCCACTGCCCAGGTGGCCTCTCCCTCCCAAAACAGTGGGAACAAGACAGCCACCCAAATTTCCTAAAGCCCAGGTTTATAACCCAGAATTTTACACTACAGGGGGGTTAAAATATCAGAACTTTGACAAGCATCAAACTAATCGTAGTTTATATATATATATATATATATATATATATATATATATATATATATATATATATATATATATTTGCTGGCCCCAACATCAGAATTTATGAAGACCATTAGAGCCTCAGAGAGGGTCATTGTCTGGCCAGGGAAGGCCAGTATTTATGAGGTGTCAATAAAGTTTCATAGAGGGCTGTTCCTGGTCAAAGAGCCAGGCATGGGTGAGTTCAAGGCCACGGGCAGGCATTGCAAGCAGGTTCAGAATTTGGTGTAATTTATAGTTAAGCCAAAATTTTCTTTTCATGGCTTTGTGGCAAGATGGATCCCAATTTTAATAAAAGATCAGGTTGGGTCTATCATTCCCCCCTTTTCTAATGTGTCCCTTTCAAATCTTTGATAGGGTAGGGGAAGAGCACTGAGGGAATTTTAATACCTCACGTAACAGTCTCCATATTTTTTGAACTCACACAAAACCAGTCTCCCTGATTTTACCTGACTTAATTAATTACTTAAAATGAAAGTCTATTTATTTTTGGCTCCATTGTTGTAAGAAGAGTGGCGTCACTCATTTTGGCTTCTTCTGAGCTGAGAGAGGGTGACATCAGGGGGCACAGCATGAGGGACATGAGTTGCCTTTTAGAAGTCAGTTCGGTTTGAAGTCTGGTTGTGGTAGAACAGTTTGTAAAGTCATCTGGGGATGGGTTCTTCTATGAGAGAAACAAAAACCATGAGTACTGAATAAATGTTGCAGCTGCTGAAACAAGTCACTGTATAGATGTCCCCTCATCTGTCTTCAATATCCCCAGTTATCAGGACTTTCAACTTAATATTTAACTTTTAGTGTCACAGTTGTCCCACCCCATAAGATACAGTTTAATAATTTAATGTCATCTGATCTTGCAAATTCCTTTTACTAGTATGACCTCTGTGTGTAATAGAGAAACCTTTAATTCTGTTAGTCAGGGCTGGATAATCATACTAGCAAACACCAAGCCTACCTGTGTAGGTTAGGAATATCTGTAGGCCTTAAACAAAAAACTTCTGCCTCTGGTAGCTCCTCTTGATAGTCTCTTTTTATTCTCATCAGGCATTCCTCTCTGAGAATCTTTCTTTGTAGCCTCCAGTCTTACTTATTTTGGGAGGCTACCATAAAGTGTATACGTTAAAATATTATTATAACTATTATTATTTAAAATGCCCAGGAATGGCTGTATTTTGGGTTTATCTGTCTTTGCTAAGAGTTTAAGATGAAGCAGTAAAACTGACTTTTGTTTCTATCTATTGTTAACAGTCAGCTGAGATTTTATGGGAGTCATTTCTGGGGAAACTTGAGAGCAGCTTCTCAGTTCTGCTAGTGCCATTTGCGCTAGGTGATTCCAGGTCTTGCTTGACCATGTGGCTTCTCTCAGAAGCATCAGGAATATCTCCCTTCTCTGATGACTCTCTTCTTCGTAGAAAATGCACTGATTGGCTTTCTGTCCTCCAGTGGCCTCATTAATCTTCCTGATCAGGAGTTTATGTGGCTGAGAGTTGCAAAGTTCTTTAGAGAAGTCTCCTGTTCCCTGGATACAAACTGACTCAGAGGTCAAGAGCCAAAATTTGTTTTATTGTCCCTTTTCATTTAAATTAAATTTTAAATCCTAATCTTAAACATCCAACAAATAAATTTTAACAGCCTTATATTAAGAGTACTGTGCTTTAATGTCTATAATTTAAAATTATTTATCTTTTTATTATTTGGGATCTGTATTTTTCTGTCTTGTAGGTGATGCCTTATTATCTTAAATTAACCAATGTTGTGTTCAAAAGCAACTCTTTTGTAAAACACTAACAGGGAATCTTTAGTTAACTTATAAGGAAATTACAAAATAAAATTAACAAGAGTAAAAATACTTAGTTCGTGTAATAGCTACCCTGAATTTTTGGCTGAGTTATAAATTATATCCCCTTTTTGAGATCCTAGTAGTCTTGACAGAAAAAAAAAAAAAAACTTCTGAACGTAACTTTAAATTAAATAACATCTGACCTACTGCTTTCGTAGTTATTCTCACATGTTGTAAGATGAGACACAGAGCCTTATCTCAGGTAAGGCAGGGCTCTATATAAATCTTAAGTCTTTTAGTTCTAAAGCTGATCTTTTTTTTTTTATTTATCATCTTACACAGTTTACACAAATTGTTTGAGGTCACATGAACATTAGCTAACACCATATGATATCACATTTAAAACATGAATTAAAGAAAGGCTGAAAGTTTTTAACCTTTACATAGATTAGGAGCTCATTAACTTAAAAATATATTTAAATTTTTCCCCAATGTAAAAAGTAACTTAAAACTTTACATATCTTATTGATAACAAGTAAATAAATCCCCAATATATATATTTTTTTTTACCATACAACTTCAGAACACCAGCTTGATGTAATGCTCTTTTAAAGTTTCTACCTTACAGACTTGTATACCTGGAAGATATGAGCACATTAATAGCATCACAATGACATTGATGTTTTTACATTAACCAAATTTAGCTTTTAAAGAAATTCCAGTACAGTGCTCTAAAATAACAGTTCTTATTTAATCAGTTGTTTAATTTTTATGGTTGCTTGCTCTAGAAAAATAAAAATAAACACAATGTTATGGGTAAACTTTTGTTTTCAGAAATTTGTGTCGCTTTATCACATGACTGATTTTTACAATCTTATACAGACTTTAGAACAAACTTATACAGACCTTACTAAATCAATCAGATATCTAACAAAAGTACTCATGAATGAGTAATCCCATATCAAATTTACTTCACTTATTTATCAAAATATTAGAGAAATGTATTGAACAGTGTAAACCATTTTTTGTTAAAGGAAAAGTCCTAGAACCAAGGCATATTAGACATTTTATAGACATTAATATTTTATTAGATTTTTGAGCAGCTAGAAAAACTTGTAAGCTTAAATTTAAAGACATTTATTGTTATTTGTTTATCCAAATTTAAAGTGAACCATTTAACTCACGTGAATTAAAGATCTTCGAATCCACTTTTTAAAATTTGTTTTTATGAGTGCTTTTTTTTAATGATCGCTCCTTATATATGTTAATTTGTATATCATATATATGATATACGAACATATGGATATATGGACATACAACACATAACAAAAGTGTGCACAAATAATAATAGTAAGGCCTTGTAGCTTTTCACAGGTGAAATCTCCATTGTAATGTTTCAGAACTCCACTGTTGGTCAAAGATAGAACTGATGAGAAAAATATTAACCTAGTTCTCTAGGATCAAAATAATGAGCTCAAAAAAAATACAGAATCTAAGGAAAAAAATGAGAGTCCTAGAAAAAATGACTGGCCAGTAATTAGTAAATACCATACGATTTACCTTTTTTTTTTCCCACTTAGACATCAGATCAGTCTCCTACTGAGCTTGTAGGCTTCTTTCATTTACATTTCAACATAAGTCCTGGCTGAGTTCTGGAAGGAGCTGGACAAAACTGATATTCTGAGCGGACACCTCAGGCCTAAGGCACTTTAACCATAATTTTCAGGTGAGGATGTTGAAAATTATGATACAATTTTAAGATACAATTCAAAATTTTATACCTTAACATCTTGTTTTGTCAACAGATACCATACTATGATTTACTATCCTTGTCCAAATTAATGCACTGACACACTGTGACATTTACCCAGGCTACCCAATTAAAAATTGGTGAAAAAAAAGACTAAATGATTGGGAAGTTACTTGCCAACTTGGAAGTAGAATTCTTTAGTTTTCCATTTTAAGTATTTAAGTTCTCTGGCATGAATTATCTGAAATCATAAACTAAAAAATTACCTAAACCCGACTTTTAACTGCAAGATTGAGCAATGCTACAAAAACCCATCCAGATACCATATTGTTACAATAAAACATCATCATTTAGACACACATTCAGCTAAGATCATTCCCAAGAAACAATTTATAAATCAACACATTATTGCACATGTCTTAAATGGCCAGAAACAAAGACAAAAGACAGACAGAAAGGAGCTCCAGACTATGGCTGACAGGACAGAAGCCTTTAAAACAGCAGATAAGAGAAAAATCTCCTACACCAGTGGCATGATAGATGTCCCCACAAGGGCATAAGATGTTTTCACAGAGGGGCAACCTGAAATGTAATATCAAAGGTCTCCATGGTGACTTTACTGCATTTAGTGTCTCCTTTTTCTTTTTCTCTTTTTTAAGAAAACAGAGGTGGCATTATACTTACAGTGCAGGGAAGGAAGGAGGGAATTTACTGAAGCAACAGGACTTCGGCAGCTGCTGGGAGTCCCTCAGTCCCGTCTTTTACTTAAACAGGATTAGCTCCTCTGGTTTGGTTCCACCCCAAGCACGCTGAATCTCCTAACATTTCAGTAGTCAGCTCTCAAAAATTCCGGGGTCGGGGGGGTATCAAAATTTGTAACTTAAATTTCGGTTCTGGACCTTGAAGCCAATTAATACCAATTTAATATAAGGACAGGGTTTGAGAAAAAGTAAAAGGGAGGTTTACTGCTTTGCTAACAAAGGATAAAAACAGGGGACTCTGTCCAAAGTTGTGACTCTCTTGATCTGGAGGGACAAGGGGTTTTAAAGGAGCTTCACTTGTTAACCTGGGAGATACTCAGTTATTAGGTCTCCAGCAGGCATTGCCCTCTGCAGTGGGTGTGCTCCAGACAGCCAGCTAGGGGCTTCTCTCATCCTGCTTAACAAAGGGGGGTATAGTGCATCCCATTTCTTTAAAACACAGTCCAAAGGGGTGACAGGCTTACATGCTTTATTACCCATTTTCACGTCCAATATCCTTAAGTTTTTACCACAGAAATCACACAACAAAACGCACAAAAACAAACAAATAAAAAACATTTAGAACACAGAACAAAACACACACACAAAAAACAGAAACTCGGCGAATAAACAGAAAACCAGAGGAGCAATGCAGCGTCTTGCTAAAGCTCCGGGGTAGGAGCTCCTGCGTGCCAGTCGGCACCTCTCTACACTTTCAGAGGTATTCCCTACAGAAAAGAACAGAGGAAAGAAGGATTCCTATTACTGTCCCGGACAGGAGTATATGTGAGCCTTCCCAGGCCACCTCTCTGTCATCAGAAGAGAACTCCCTTAACCGGATATCAGATGTTATAAAGGCGCCTCTTACCTATGAAGGCCTCCTCCACCAGGTGCTTGATAATAGTTTTAGTGCGATGGTTCACTGCAGTGATCCACGGACTGAAGGCTCATTCCAAGGCCTTGGAACTTGGCTCTCCAGCCTGGAGTCCTGGAGGATAGGCCAGCTTCAGAATTTCCAGCAGTATGGCTTTGTGATCTGGTCGGGTCATGTTGCTGGGGAACTCCAAAATGTTAGTCCAGGACACAAGAAAAGACCACTGACTCCAATTAAAATAAAATTAAGGCAAGCTTAATATTTCAAGCAGCCGGGCTGCCTCTCCCTCTCAAAATGGCGGGAACAAGACAGCAACCCCACCTTTCCTACAGCCCAGCTTTATAGCCCAGAAAGTTACACAAAAGGGGGGTTACAGAAAACAGAACTTTGACAAGCATCACACTAATTGTAGTTTACATTTGTTTTTTCTGGCCCCAGCATCAGAAATTATGAGGACCATTAGAGCCTCAGAGAGGGTCATTGTCTGGCCAGGGAAGGCGAATATTTATGAGGTGTCATTAAAGTTTCAGAGAGGGCCGTTTTCTGGTCAGAGAGCCAGGCATGGGTGAGTTCAAAACATGGTCAGGCATTCTAAGCAGGTTCAGAATTTTCAGTAATTTATAGTAAAGCAAAAATTATCTTTTCATGGCTTTGTAGCAAGATGGCTCACAATTTTAATGAAAGATCATGTTGGGTGATCAACCCTGTCCCCTACTTTTGGAAAATCCTCTACCACCTCCAAGGTTGTGAACTCCTGAGCATTTTCCATTCCAGATATGTATTCACAGAATTTCTAACTCTTCTTCTCTAATTGCGTCTTACTTGGGGCGAAGTTAATGTCAAGCCATTGTTCTGGATGAGAGTGGGAAGAATATTGTGCAGCACATAATTGCATACACATTGGATTCACTTTCCAATTTTCCAATTGAAATACTGAATTCCTGACAATAACCCATACCCTTCTAGACGCTAACTACAAATACTAATATGATGGAGAAAAATAACCCAAACGGAATTGAAATACAAGCAGTTCAGAGGAGGCATGGTGTATATTGGACTTGCCTTTTGCAAGATAAAAGGTAGGTGTTATAAATCTAGTCATTTTTTAATTGAAATAGTTTTATATGTGTATTAAAGTTAACAAATATGTGAATTCCTATCTCCCTTTCGCTGTAACCTATTCAGCACATTAATTTTTATATACACATATAGAATCCTACCTGATATCACACGTACATTTTTGTGAGGTGCCTGACATTGCAGATACAATTTGTGAGAAGAGATTACTCCACCTAAATGCTGTTGGAACTGAAAATTCAAGCTAATGGTGAGCTTCCTAGTTGAATAACATTATACATAAATCCATGTTCAGTAAAATGAATATTTTTGGATCTGTGGATGATATATATTTCATGGTGAAATTCGATTGGCATATATAATTCTACTTTTGAATGTCTTTGTTTGTGTGTGTGTTTGTGTGTGTGTGTGTGTATATATATATATATATATATATATATATATATATATATATATATATATATAAAATAAATCTGCAGATTTTTCAAAATATGAAATATATGTGTCTTATATCCACTCCCTAAATTCATTCATGTTCATGTATGTGGATTAATAATCAACTTTTCACAAGATTATTCTCAGAAATATTCATCCACCTGAAATACATATTTGTTTCCTAGTACTGAAAACTAACTTCAGTGAAAGGTGCAAACAAATCCTAGTATTTCTACATTAACTGACCTAGTTTAACATCAATGCTAGTAGATTCTAGTTTAACATCAATGCTAGTAGATTCCTATGGGACATGATGTGTATTTTGACATTAATTATTATTCAACACTGGTACATTACTATTTCTTCAGTTTATGCACATCATAGGATATATATTTCATCCACTACTTAGCAAATTTATAGGCATTTGTTTCACTTTCAATCACTTCTTGCTCCAGAACACATGTATTTCCCTATGTTTCTTGACTGGTCTTTTCATGAGACTTTTTTCAAATATATTATTTTCAATTTCCATGATCAATTTTTAAGCAAAACTCACACATCCTTCATGATAAAACATAACCCTAAGATGACCATTAGATATATAACTGGTTGGAATGATTGATTGTGCATCTTTATAACATTTCTTATATATTTTCAGATATCCATTCAATCCATTATTTAAAGTGGATCCAGTTATATTATTTATTCCCAGTATGGTCTATTCATGCGTTATTGCTATATTCATAGACAGAGGGTATACCTATTTGTACCCCAATACAAATTTATATGTCTTCAAAATATTGCTCCTGGAAATGGTGGAAGAAATACTCATGTCACGTGATATACATATACATTTTATCACAGAAATATTCTGGACACAAGAAGCAAAGGTCACACTTTCAATTGTACCAAAGCCTAAATGGAAAGTGAGCATGGATTACTAAAAACATCTATGTCCAGGTTGCCTAATGCTCTCAAATGTCAATCCTATTGGTGACTACATATTTGATTCTTCCTAAGATTATATATTCAACCTCAAGCCTGTTGAAAATGTCTAATCCTATCACTCACTTTGTACTTTGCTTGATTTCCTAATGTCTTTATTGATATCTGCTTTCCCTCATATTTTCCCCAGTTCATCATTGTGACTGACTCTTCACATGTGCTGACATTAACACTCACTCTCTAACCGAAACCCTATTGCTAAAGAACTTTTTGTTCAAATCCAATACTCACTCTTCATTCTAAACCTAACTACTACCTTCCTCATCGTACTGAATATCGCTTTTTGACTGGATGTTCTCTTCAACATTCAATCATCCAAGGTACAAGGTCCTATGCCATTGTATATTGATTTATCTGAGACAACTGTGCAGCACATAACTCAAAGCTAAGTATACCACTTAAGGGTCCAATTCCCTTCTGGGCTTCAAATCTTTCCTAATTTTCTGCTTTCATACTTATATTTCACCTATATACTCTTGTAAATATCGAAGGTTGCCAATACCATTATTCATCTCGCAAAATGATTCCTAACCCAAATCAAACATGTTATTAACCCTAAACATACACTGTTCCATCAATATAACTTACAGAAGAGCAGGGACAGAGTTGGTCTTACAATATAGGAATGTAGGTGATCTTCCACCTTCTGAGAACCTCAAAGATCCATGCAGAAATGATCCTTGGAGAAGATTTATGCAGCTATGTTGGACCTGAGAGAGCAATAGAAATCTTCCATGGCAAACAACCTGGTCAGGATGAATTGATGGGTCTAAGTCAGCCTCTCTTTTCTTATTGTAAAGAAGTTGGAAGAAACCAGGCCTGTGTGGAGAGCTGTACCTGGGTGCCTAAGGTTGATATTCCATTCTAACTTCTGAATGTGTCAGAGGATGTTGGGGCAGCCTCCATCTCATGGGACCCTTGGAAGCAACTGTTAGGACAAGGTGGTTTTCAAGGCAGTGACCTCATTCAGTTCCTGAAGGAAGTGACCTCTCCTCACTTCCTTGGTGATTGAATTCTCTGAACTTGGAATCCAAGAAGACAGGCACCCAGAGCCAGTCCCAGTCCTAGTCCCATTGGGCTAACTTGTTTGCTTTTTCCAAGGACAGAGTCAGTCTTTCTTGGTACCTACTGTTGTGAGGATGGCCAATTGCCAGCAGAGCTCTGAAGAGGCACCTTCCCTGAGAAAGCAGGTAGTGGCTCACCGCTGTCTCCTGACAACTTCACATAGTTGGCCAAGGAGACCAGATCTGAGAGAGGACAGGCCATTTCGGGGGAACATAATATGGCCCACCAGTCAGAAGACACTCTGGATAGTCACAGACCTACTTGGGGGACGGAGGTGGCTTTGCCGTTGTGGGTGTGAGTTTGTGGTTTTTTTCTCATGTTCTGAGAATAGGTAGGAAAGGTGTTTTTTTCTGGTGTGGAGTGAACTGTTTCTAGTAAGTCCTTTGACATTGTGAGGGTTTCTATGTCTGTGTATCCCACTGTATCCGTGGTTGTAGACATTAGAAAAGAGAATGCATCAATGGATTTGTTTTCTCTAGTAGAAAGCTTCCCCACATTAATACTGCCCAATAGATTAATGGACTTCACTTTGCCCTATGGATGGGCAACACCTACTGTCTTCTTAAGTTACTGTTTTCTTCATGAATTCTGGCCACTCTACAGAATACGCTCATGGTTTTGTGTCCCAGATATGTAACACCACAAGGCTCTGTGACATGGCCATGTACTGGATAGCTGAAGAGATTGAGAGCATCTCAGAAAACTCAGATATCAGTGTGACCAGTAAAGTCTCAGTGAAGAAACCCTTCTTGGGCCATTTGCTTACTTGTGTTTCAATTACCCTGAATTTCAGGAAGGTCTTTGCCTCATGCCAACCCTTTGTGAAGCCTGAAGAAAACTGTTTTCATATGGAAATGAATGGGCTTCACCTGTGGCTCTTTGCTTAATTGCTTTGGAATGGGATGTGTCTGAATCAGTCTCTGGTCCTTGTGTGAGGCTGTGACTTAGATTCTCAGCACCCAATGGATCTAAAGAAAAATCCCATGTGCTTCCCAAACCGAAATGGCCAAAAGAGAAGTCATTGTGGATGAATTTTTTTGCCTTCTTGTTTTAGGTTCCTGACCTCCATTAAGTGAGAATAGGGATTCTTTGGATTAAATGAGTTCTTCAAATCCCTGCAGAGGCTTGCCCATATGTGCTTGGGTTTTCTCATGACTCCAAATCACATAAAGAATCTATACCTCACAGCCAGTAGGCCTCAAATTGGAGAAGCGGAACACTTTAACAGCAGGAATATTTGATCACTCCAGGTTCACAGGAGGAGTGTCCAGGCCACCATGATTTTAGGCAAATGAGGGGCAAGTGAGCTTATTTTTTACACTTTCTTAGGCTGTGCCCCTCATAGAAATCTCCAGCCAGAGGTTATGATGAGTGTCTATATGGAAGAAGATGAGGGCCCTGTGGGAGTGTTTTGATTTTAATTGTGGTCATTTTTGTGGTGGTTGGAAGGAATGACTTGTTCCACCTGGGCTTGAACTCTGGTGTGATTCCCCTTAGAGACTGAGTTCTGGAACTGAACTCAGAGAAGTATTGCCATGAATTGTGTTGGGATTTTAGAAGGCCATGCATGAGACTCACCAATGGAAACTGAGATCTAGGCCCAGGGTGTCTTTCCACAAAACAATGGGAACCTCAGCCAGGATATCACATGATTTTATTCTGAAAGATTGGCAGGTATAGTTGAGAGTCAAAACACACATGGACCTCACATTGTAGGCCTCAATTTGCCTGGCTTCATGTGACCTTTTGGCAACTCTTTGAGAAGCCTTGCCTGTGAGTGTTCTCCAGAGCTTTCATTGAAATGAGCTTTCTCAACACTTAATGGTTCCTGAATGATTTGAAACCCACAGTGCCTCCAACTTAATCTTTGAAAAATGGCTGGATAAATACCATGAAATTTTTGAAATTTCCATGACCAGGTGGCACTGGAGAATCTTTGGAAGTCCTGTGGTTGATCATGTGTATACCAGAGAATGCCTTGTTTTACTGGGTTTTATGAAAATGGTGTAGAACAGAGATGCCAGTAATTTGTATCCTGCTGATTAGTGGGCCTAGAGCAGTGGTGGGCAGGTGTGTGATAAAACACCATGGTGGGGCCATGTGGATCGGCCATTGGCTTCCAAATGGATTATGACTGACATAGTGCAGAAATCAGACACTTATATGTAAAGGCATTTTTTATATGGAGAGGTTCAGGGCAATGTTCAGAATCAGTTTACTATGGTTATTGGGGCAAGCTGTGTGGGATAGAAGCCTGGTTGGTGCATTCTCCTGCAGACCCTGACCCACCACACGTGACAGAACTCCCTTCAGCACTGTATCCTAGTAGAACTCCTTGTATTTGGTGAAGCAAATACCAAATTCCCAGTGCAGCAGCAAGAAACACCACGAAAAGTGGAGGATGACCAAATGTCTTCACAGTCCACACGAGGGGACACTTAGCCTCCAGTGGCCACAGTTTACATACAAAGAGAGAATTCAGCACTGCTGCCTCATGGTCATTGGAATATAAGAAACCATGTCTTCCAGGTCACATAGATGCAGACCCATTTTGATGGTCTCACTACAAAGGAAGTTAAAGCTCATGACAACAACATATATTTCAAGTGCCCAACCTCAGAGGCAGTTTTCCAAGAAGTCTTAGGCCAGCAGAGCTCCATGTTTGTGGAGTGTTTACACTGTTCTTTACGTTTGGAAACTCCTCTACCACCACCAAGGTTGTGAACTCCTGAGCATATTCCATTCCAGATATGTATTCACAGATTTTCACACTTTTCTACTCTAATTGTGTCTTACTTGGGCCAAGGTAATATCAAGGCATTGTTCTGAATGTGAGTGGGAAGATTTTTGTGTAGCACATATTTACATACACATTCGATTCATTTTTCAATTTTCTATTTGAAATACTGAAGCCCTGAAACTAACACATACCCTACTATACTCTAATAATTCTAATATGATGGTGAAAAATAACCCAAACAGAATAGAAATACAAGCAGTTCAGAGGAGGCATGGTGTATTGTTACAATTGCCTTTTGCATTATATAGTGTAGGAGTTATAAATCTAGTCATTTTTTTGTTGAAATAGTTCTACATGTGTTTTTAAAATTAACAAATATGTGAATTCCTGTCTCCCTTTCTCTGTAGCCAATTCAGCACATGTATTTTTATATGCACATATAGAATTCTACCTGGTACCACACGTACATACTTGTGAGGTAACTGAATTGGCAGATGCAAATTGTGAGAAAGGATAACTCCTCCTAAATGCTGTTGGAACTGAAAATTCAACCTATGGGTGAGCTTCCTAGTTGAATAACATTATACATTAATCCATGTTCAGTAAAATGAATATTTTTCGATCTGTGGATTATATATATTTCATGATGAATTTCGATTGGCATATATATTGCTACTTTTTTTCTTTTATTGGTTGCTCAAAACATTAAAAATCTCTTGACATATAATATTTCATACATTAGATTCAAGTGGCTTATGAACTCCCATTTTTAGCCCAAATAGAGATTACAGAATCACATCGATTACACATCCACATTTTTACATAATGCCCTATTAGCTACTGTTGTATTCTGCTACCTTTCCTATACTCTACTATCTCCCCTCCCCTTCCTTCCGATCTTCTCTTTTTTCCCCATCTACTGTAATTTATTTCACTCCATGTTTATTTTCCCATTCCACTCACAACAATATGTAATTTTGTGTAACAATGAGGGTCTCCCTCCATTACCATGCAATTTCCCTTTTCTCTCACTTACCCTCCCACCTCATGTCTCTGTTTAAAGTTAATCTTTTCTTCCTGCTATTGCTCCCTGCTCTGTTCTTAGTTGCTCTCATTATATCAAAGAAGACATTTGGTATTTATTTTTTAGGGATTGGCTATCTTCACTAAGCATAATCTGCTCCAGTGCCATCCATTTTTCTGCAAATTTTATGATTTTGTCATTTGTTAGTGCTGCGTAATACTCCATAGTGTATAAATGCCACATTTTTTTATCCATTCATCTATTGAAGGGCATCTGGGTTGGATCCACAGTGTATCAATTGTGAATTGTACTGCTATGAAAATCCATGTGGTAGTATCCCTGTATTACTCTCTTTTAAGGTCTTCAGGGAATAGTCAGAGAAGGGCAATAGCTGAGTCAAATTGTGGTTCCATTCACAGCTTTCCCAGGAATCTCCATACTGCTTTCCAAATTGGCCACACCAGTTTACAGTCCCACCAGCAATGTACAAGAGTATCTTTTACCCCACATCCTTGCCAGCACTTGTTGTTGTTTGACTTTATAATGGCTACCAATTTACTGGAGTGAGATGGTGTCTTAGGGTGATTTTGATTTGAATTTCTCTGACTGCTAGAAATGGTGAGCATTTTATTATGTACTTGATGAATGATTGTATGTCCTCCTCTGAGAAGTGTCTGTTCAAGTCCTTGACCCATTTGTTTATTGGGTTATTTGTTATCTTATTGTCTAATTTTTTGAGTTCTTTGTATATTCTGGATATTAGGCCTCTATCTGAAGTGTGAGGAGTAAAAATTTGTTCCCATGATGTATGCTCCTTATTTACCTCTCTTATTCTTTCTCTTGCTGATAAAAAACTTTTCAGTTTAAGTAGTCCCATTTGTTGATTCTTGTTATTAACTCTTGTGCTATGGATGTCATATAAAGGAATTTGGAGCCCGATCCCATAATATGTAGATCAGAGCCAACTTTTTCTTCTATCAGACACAGAGTCTTTGATTTGATATCTAGCACCTTGATCCACTATGAGTTAACTTTTGTGCATGGCGAGAGAAAGGAATTCAGTTTCATTTTGTTGCACATGGATTTCCATTTTTCCCAACACCATTTGTTGAAGATACTATATTTCCTCCATTGCATGCTTTTAGCTCCTTTATCAAATATAAAATAGTTGTAGCTTTTTGGATTAATCTCTGTGTCCTCCATTCTGTACCATTGGTCCACCCGCCTGTTTTGGTACCAGTACCATGCTGGTTTTTTTTAAATTAATTTTATTGTAGGTTGTTCAAAACATTTCATAGTTCTTGATATATCATATTTCACACTTTGATTCAAGTGGGATATGAGCTCCCATTTTTACCCCATATACAGATTGCAGAATCACATCAATTGCACAACCATTGATTTACATATTGCCATTCTGGTGACTGTTGTATTCTGTTGCCTTTCCTATCCTCTACTATCCCCCCTCCCCCTCCCCTCCCCTCTTCTCTCTCTACCTCCTCTACTGTAATTCATTTCTCCCCCTTATATTTTTCCTCCTTTCCCCTCATTTCCTCTTGTATGTAATTTTGTATACCCCTGAGGGTCTCCTTCCATTTACATGCAATTTTCCTTCTCTCTCCCTTTCCCTCCCACCTCTCATCCCTGTTTAATGTTAATCTTCTTCTCATGCTCTTCATCCCTACTCTGTTCTTAGTTAATCTCCTTATATCAAAGAAGATATTTGGCATTTGTTTTTAAGGGATTGGCTAGCTTCACTTAGCATAACCTGCTCTAATGCCATCCATTTCCCTCCAAATTCTATGATTTTGTCATTTCTTAATGCAGAGTAATATTCCATTGTGTATAAATGCCACATTTTTTTATCCATTCTTTTATTGAAGGACATCTATGTTGGTTCCACAGTTTTGCTATTGTGAAATGCGCTGCTATGAACATGGATGTAGCAGTGGCCCTATAGTGTGCTCTTTTTAGGTCTTTAGGGAATAGACCGAGAAGGGGAATAGCTGGATCAAATGGTGGTTCCATCCCGAGCTTTCCACGAAATCTCCATACTGCTTTCCAAATTGGGTGCACCAATTTGCAGTCCCACCAGTAATGTACAAGAGTACACTTTTCCCGACATCCTCGCCAGCACTTGTTGGTGTTTGACTTCCTAAAGGCTGCCAATCTTACTGGAGTGAGATGGTATCTTAGGGTGGTTTTTATTTGCATTTCTCTGACTGCTAGAGATGGTGAGCATTTTTTCATATACTTCTTGATTGATTGTATGTCCTCCTCTGAGAAATTTCTGTCCAGGTCCTTGGCCCATTTGTTGATTGGGTTATTTGTTATCTCATTGTCTAATTTTTTTAGTTCTTTGTATATTCTGGATATTAGGGCTCTGTCTGAAGTGTGAGGAGTAACGATTTGTTCCCAGGACGTAGGCTACCTATTTACCTCTCTTATTGTTTCTTTTGCTGAGAAAATAACTTTTTAGTTTGAGTAAGTCCCATTTGTTGGTTATAGTTATTAACTGTTGTGCTATGGGTGTCCTATTTAGGAATTTGGATCCCAACCCCACAGTATGTAGATCATAGCCAACTTTTTCTTCTATCAGACACCATGTCTCTGATTTGATATCAAGTTCCTTGATCCACTTTGAGTTAACTTTTGTGCATGGTGAGAGAAAGGGATTCAGTTTCATTTTCTTGCATATGGATTTCCAGTTTTCCCAACACCATTTGTTGAAGATGCTAGCCTTCTTCCATTGCATGCTTTTAGCCCCTTTATCGAATATAAGATAGTTGTAGTTTTGTGGATTGGTTTCTGTGTCGTCTATTCTGTACCATTGGTCCACCCGCCTGTTTTGGTACCAGTACCATGCTGTTTTTGTTTCTATTGCTCTGTAGTATAGTTTGAAGTCTGGTATAGCTATACCGACTGATTCACACTTCCTGCTTAGCAATGTTTTTGCTATTCTGGGTCTTTTATTTTTCCATATGAATTTCATGATTGCTTTCTCTATTTCTACAAGAAATGCCATTGGGATTTTGATTGGCATTGCATTAAACCTATTGAGAACTTTTGTTAATATCGCCATTTTGATGATGTTAATTCTACCTTTCCATGAACAGGGTATATTTTTCCATCTTTTAAGATCTTCTTCAATTCTCTCTTTAGGGTTCTGTAGTATTCATTGTATAAGTCTTACACCTCTTTTGTTAGGTTGATTCCCAAGTACTTTATTTTTTCTGAGGATATTGTGAATGGGGTGGTTGTCCTCATATATATTTTAGAGGATTTGTCACTGATATACAGGAATGCCTTTGATTTATGCCTGTTGATTTTATATCCTGCCACTTTGCTGAATTCATTTATTAGCTCTAATAGTTTCTTTGTAGACCCTTTTGGGTCTGCTAGGTATAGAATCATGTCATCTGCAAATAGTGATAATTTGAGTTCTTCTTTTCCTATTTTTATGCCTTTAATTTCTTTTGTCTGTCTAATTGCACTGGCCAGTGATTCAAGAACTATGTTGAACAGAAGTGGTAAGAGAGGCCATGCCAGTCTTGTACCAGATTTTAGAGGGAATGCCTTCAGTTTTTCTCCATTCAGAATGATGCTAGGCTGAGGCTTAGCATAGATTTCTTTTACAATATTGAGGTATGTTCCTGTTATCCCTAGTTTTTCTAGAGTTTTGAACATAAAGGGATGCTGTACTTTGTCGAATGCTTTTTCCGCATCTATCGAGATGATCATATGGTTCTTATATTTAAGCCTATTGATGTGGTGAATAACATTTATTGATTTTCGTATATTGAACCAACCTTGCATCCCAGGGATAAATCCTACCTGATCATGGTGCACAATTTTTTTGATATGTTTTTGTATCCGGTTCGCGAGAAGTTTATTGAGCATTTTTGCATCTAGGTTCATTAGAGATATTGGTCTGTAGTTTTCTTTCTTTGGAGTGTCTTTGTCTGGTTTAGGAATCAGGGTGATGTTGGACTCATAGAATGAATTTGGAAGTTCTCCCTGTTTTTCATTTTCCTGAAATAGCTTGAAAAGTATTGGTATTAGTTCCTCTTTAAAGGTTTTGTAAAACTCTGCTGTATACACATCCGGTCCTGGGCTTTTCTTAGTTGGTAGTCTTTTGATGGTTTCTTTATTTCCTCAGTTGATATTCGTCTGTTTAGGTTGTCAATATCCTCCTAACTCAATCTGGGCAAATCATATGACTTAAGAAATTTATCGATGCCTTCACTATCTTCTAATTTATTGGAGTATAAGGATTCAAAATAATTTCTGATAATCTTCTGTATTTCTGAAGTGTCTGTTGTGATATTGCCTTTTTCATCCCATATGCGAGTAATTTGAGTTCTCTCTCTTCTTCTCTTCATTAGCGTGGCTAAGGGTCTGTCAATTTTATTTATTTTTTCAAAGAACCAACTTTTAGTTTTGTCAATTTTTTCAATTGTTTCTTTTGTTTCAATTTCATTAATTTTTGCTCTGATTTTAATTATTTCTTGTCTTCTACTTTTTTGCTGTTTTTTTGCTCTTCTTTTTCTAGGACATTGAGTTGAAGTATTAGATCATTTATTTGTTGGTTTGTTTCTTTTTTTAAGGAATGAACTCCAAGCAATAAATTTTCCTGTTAGAACTGCTTTCAATGTGTCCCATAGATTTCGATATGTTGTGTCTGTGTTTTCATTTATCTCTAAGAATTTTTTAATATCCTCCTTGATGTCTTCTATAACCCATTTATCATTCAGTAACCTATTTTTCGTTCTCCAATTGATGCATGATTTTTCCTTACTTCTTTTATCTTTGATTTTCAATTTCATTTCATTATGTTCAGATAAGATGCATGGTATTATCTCTACTCCTTTCTATTGTCTAAGAGTTGCCATGTGACATAATATATGATCTATTTTTGAGAAGGATCCATGTGCTGCTGAGAAAAAAGTGTAACTGCTTGATCTTGGGTGGTATATTCTATATATGTCAATTAAGTCTAGGTTATTAATTATGTTATTGAGTTCTATAGATTCCTTATTCAACTTTTCTTTGTAAGATCTATCCAGTGGTGAGAGAGGTGTGTTGAAGTCTCCCATAATTATTGTATGGTGGTCTATTAGACTCTTGAACTTGAGAAGAGTTTGTTTGATGAACATAGCTGCACCATTGTTTGGGGCATATATATTTATGATTGTGATGTCTTGTTGGTGTATGGTTCCCTTGAGCTGTATGTAGTGTCCCTCTTCATCCCTTTTGATTAACTTTGGCTTGAAATCTATTTTATTTGATATGAGTATGGACACTCGTGCTTGTTTCCGAAGTCCATAAGAGTGATATGATATTTCCCAACCTTTCACCTTCAGTCTATGTATGTCTTTTCCTATCAAATGCGTCTACTGAAGGCAGCATATTGTTGGGTCTTGTTTTGTGATCCATTCTACTAGCCTGTGTCTCTTAATTCATGAGTTTAAGCCATTAACATTTAGGGTTATTATTGAGATATGGGTTGTTCTTCCAGTCATATTGGTTTATTTATGTTACTAAACATGGTTTGTTTTCCTCTTTGATTATTCCCCCTCTTTACTGTACTCCCTCCCGCTGTTGGTTTTCATTGTTATTTTCCATTTCCTCTTCCTGCAATGTTTTGCCGAGGATGTTTTGAAGAGATGGTTTTCTAGCTGCAAATTCTTTTCACTTTTGTTTATCATGGAAGGTTTTAATTTCATCTTCCATACTGAAGCTTAATTTTGCTGGATACACAATTCTTGGTTGGAACCCATTTTCTTTCAGTGTTTCAAATATGTTATTCAAGGATCTTCTAGCTTTCAGAGTCTGTGTTGAAAGATCAGCTGTTATCCTGATTGGTTTACCCCTAAATGTAATCTGCTTCCTTTCTCTTGTAGCTTTTAAAATTCTCTCCTTATTCTGTATGTTGGGCATCTTCATTATAATGTGTCTAGGTGTGGATCTCTTATGATTTTGCACATTCGGCGTCCCGTAGGCTTCTAGGATATGGGATTCTGTCTCTCTTCAAGTCTGGGAAGTTTTCTCGTATTATTTCATTGAATAGATTGCTCATTCCTTTTGTTTGGAACTCTATACCTTCCTGTATCCCAATGACTCTTAAGTTTGGTCTCTTTATGTTATCCCATATTTCTTGAATGTTCTGCTCATGGTTTCTTAACAGCTTTGCTGAGCTGTCTATGTTCTTCTCCAGTTGAAATACTTTGTCTTCATTTTCTGATGTTCTATCTTCTAAGTGTTCTACTCTGCTGGTAGTATTCTCAATTGAGTTTTTAATTTGGTTTATTGTTTCCTGCATTTCCAGGATTTCTGTTTGTTTGTTTTTTATAACCTTGATCTCCCTGTATAATTGATCTTTTGCTTCTTGTATTTGTTTATGTAATTCATTTTCGAAGTGCTCGAAGTGGTCTTTCATTGTCTGATTATGCTGTCTAATGTCTTCCTTGAGACTCCAGATAATCTGAAGCATGTATATCCTGAATTCTTTATCTGACATTCCATCTGCTGCAGATATTACCTCTTCTAAAGTTGAGTTGACCTGCATTGCTTGTGGTCCTTTCTTTCCTTGTCTTTTCATACTGATCGCGTTTCTTTCTGCTTGGTGAAACTGTTTTGTTATTGATTTTCCCCCTATATATTTATATTGCTCTTATATAGTTGCAAAGTGTCCCTCGCAGGCTTTGGCGGTGGTTCTGCCCCTCCTCCAATTGGGGCAATGTGCCTACTACGCCAGCAGGCTGCTGTGCCTCTACTTTCGGTGGGCCTGTTCTTTCGGTGGTCACAGGTTCGCCTCCCTTGCAGGCGTGAGAAGCGGCTCTGCACCTCTGCTGGCCGCTAGGCCTGTTCTGTCTGTCGTTTGCAGGTCTGTCTACCTAACAGGTGCTGGTGGCGGCTCTGCCCCTCCCCCAAACGGGGTGATGTGTGAGACGGCCACTGGGCCTGTTTTATCAGTGGTCACGGTATCGCCTACCTTGCAGGTGGGTGGGGCAGCTGTGACCCTCTGCAGGTTTCTGGGCCTGACCTGCCGGTGGGTCGCAGGTCATTCATTTTTTAGTTCTAGTAGTTTTTGTACACCTTTTTGTGTCTTCTATGTATAGAATAATGTCACCCGAAAATAGTGATAATTTGCGTTCTTATTTTCCTATTTTTATGCCTTTTATTTGTTTAGTATGTCTAATTGCTCTGGCCAGTGTTTCGAGAACTATATGGAATAGAAGTGGTGAGAGAGGGCATCCCTGTCTTGTTCCAGATTTTAGAAGAAATGCCTTCAATTTTTCTCCATTCATAATGATGCTAGCCTGAGGCTTAGCATAGATAGCTTTTACAATGTCGAGGTAACTTCCTGTTATCCCTATTTTTTCTAATGTTTTGAACATAAAGGGATGCTGTACTTTGTCAAATGCTTTTTTTGCTTCTATCGAGATGATCATATGGTTCTTATCTTTAAGTCTATTGATGTGGTGAATAACATTTATTGATTTCCGTATATTGAACCATCCTTGCATCCCAGCTATGAATCCTACTTGATCATGGTGCATAATTTTTTTGATGTGCCTTTGTATTCGATTCACCAGAGTTTTATTGAGGATTTTTGCATGTAGGTTCATCAGATATATTGGTCTGTAGTTTTCTTTCTTTGAGGTGTCTTTTTCTGATTTCGGAATCAGCGTGATGTTGGCCTCATAGAATGAATTTGGAAGAGCTCCCTCTTTTTCTCTATGCTGAAATAACTTGAAAAGTATTGGTATTAAATCTTCTTTAAATGTTTTGTAAAACTCCGCTGTATAGCCATCCGTTCCTGGGCTTTTCTTGGTTTGTAGTCTTTTGATTGCTTCTTCTGTTTCATCCATTGACATTGGTCTGTTTAAATTGTGTGTATCCTTCTGACTCAGTCTGGGAATATCATATGACTTAAGAAATTTATCGATGTCTTCACTATATTCTATTTTATTGGAATATAGGTTTTCTAAATAATTTCTAATTGTCTTCTGTATTTCGGAAGCATCTGTTGTAATATTGCCTTTTTCATCCCATATGTTAGTAATTTGAGTTCTCTCTCTTCTTCTCTTCATTAGCATGCCTAAGGGTGTGTCGAACATATTTATTTTTTCGAAGAACCACCTTTTAGTTTTGTTAATTTTTTCAATAGTTTCTTTTGTTTCAATTTCGTTGATTTCTGCTCTGATTTTAATTATTTCTTGCTTTCTGCTACATTTTTTGTTGTTTTGCTCTTCCTTTTCTAGGGCTTTGAGTTGAAGTGTGAGCTCATTTATTTGTTCGTTTTTACTTTTTTTCAGGAATGACCTCCAGGCGATGAATTTCCCTCTTAAAACTGCTTTCATTGTCTCCCATAGATTCTGATATATTGTGTCTGTATTTTCATGTATCTCTAAGAATTTTTTGATTTCCTCCTTTATATCTTCTGTAACCCACTGATCATTCAGTAACATATTGTTCATTTTCCATGTGATGTAGGATTTTTCCTTCCTTTTTTTATCATTGGTTTCCAGTTTCATTCCATTATGATCAGAAAAAATTCATGGTATTATCTCAACCCCTGTATATTTACTGAGGGTTGCCCTATGACATAATATATGGTCTATTTTTGAGAAGGACCCACGTGCTACTGAGAAAAAAGTATATCCACTTGATGATGATTGATATATTCGATATATGTCAGTTAAGTCTAGGTTATTGATTGTGATATTGAGTTCTATAGTTTCTTTATTCACTTTTGTTTGGAGGATCTGTCCAATGGTGAGAGAGGTGTGTTGAAGTCACCCATAATTATTGTGTTGTGGTCTATTTCATTCTGGAACTTGAGGTGAATTTGTTTTTTGAACATTGCAGCACCATTATTTGGTGCATAAATATTGATAATTTTTATGTCTTGTTGATGAATGGTTCCTTTTAACAGTATATAATGTCCTTTCTTATCCCTTTTGATTAAATTAGTCTTGAAGTCGATTTTATTCGATATGAGCATGGCCACCCCTGCTTGCTTATGGGGAGCGTTGCATGGTATATTTTTTCCAAAACTTGCACCTTCAGCCTGTGTATGTCTTTTCCATTCAGATGTGCCTCCTGGAGGCAATATATTGTTGGATTCATTTTTAATCCAAGTTACCAGCCTATGTCGCGTTATTGGAGAGTTTAAGCCATTAACATTTAGAGTCACTATTGATATATGGTTTGTACTGCCGCTCATGATTGATGATTCATCTTTTTTTTTTTAATTTAGTTTGTTTCTCCATGATTAGCTTTTCCCCCACCCTCAGTCATTACTGAGGCACTTCCCACTGATGGTTTTGGTTGTTGATTTTCATTTCTTCTTCGTGTATTGTTTTGCTCAAGATGCTTTGCAATGCTGGTTTTCTGGCTACAAATTTTTTTACCTTTTGTTTATCATGAAATATTTTTATTTCATCGTCATACCTGCAGCTTAATTTTGCTGGATACAGAATTCTTGGTTGGCATTCATTGTCTTTCAGTGTTTGAAATACGTTGCTCCAGGATCTTCTCGCTTTCAGCGACTGTGATGAAAAATCCATTCTCAACCTTATTGGTTTACCCCTTAATGTAATCTGCCTCCTTTCTCTTAGAGCTATTAATATTTTCTCTTTGTTTTGTATATTGGATATCTTCATAACAATGTGTCTTGGTGTTGGTCTACTGTGATTTTGTGTTCTCCGTGTCCTGTAAGCATGTCCAATTTGTATATCTATTTACTTTGTATTTCTAGAAATATTTCTGTAATTATTTCATTCAATAGATTACTAATTCCCTTGGTTTGAATCTGTGTACCTATCCAGATGACTCATTAATTTTTTTTTATGTTATCCCATATCTCTTGGATGTTTTACTCATGATTTTTTACCAGCCTTTCTGTGTTGGCTAGATTCATTTCAAGATGATATATTTTGTCTTCATTATCTGACATTCTGTCTTCTACTTGCTCCACAGTGTTAGTGATACTCTCAATTGACTTTTTAATTTGGTTTATCGTTTCCTTCATTTCTAGAATTATTGTTTGATTTTTTTATAATCTCTATCTCCTGATAAAGATGCATAACTTCTTCTTTTATCTGTTTATGTAATTCATTTTCAATGTGTTCTTTCACTGTTTGGATTTGCTGTCTCGTATCCTCTTTAAGTTTCAATTCCATCTGTCTAAGGTATTCCTTGAGTTCTTTATATGACCATTTTTCTGATGACTATAGGTCCTCCTGAATATTTTGGCTGTCCTTCGTTGTTTGTACTTATTTTCTTCCTTGATTTTTTGTGCTGCTCATGTTACTTCTTGCTCTGTTTGACTGTTGAGTTACTGCTTACTCTTATAAATTTATTTGATGCTTGGAAGAAAAGATATTAGAAAGAAAGGGAAGAAGTCACTAAAGAGAATGAGAGTAGGCAGGTAGAATTCGAGGAAGGGGAAATCAGAAAATTGAAAAGAAATGATAAGACAAAAGAAAAAATAGAAAAGAAAGAAAGAAAGAAAAAAATTTAAAAATAATGATCATTTAAAAGATGTAAATTAAAGTTTAAAATAATAATAATAATAAAATAAAAATATTTTAAAAATGAAAACATATTAAAAAGTTAAAGTACAACAACAAAAAATATGAATTTACATAAAGAATCTAAACCCCACACTCAGTAGGCCTCAAGTTGGAGAAGTAGAGCAGTATTAACGCCAGGCCTATTTTTTCACTTCTGTTTCACAGGAAGGCAGTCCAGGCAACCCTGATGTTAGGCAAATGAGGGGCAAGGGAGCTTATTTTGGACACGGACGTGGGCTGTGTACCTCATGGAAACCTCCAGCCTGAGGTTATGATGAGTGTCTACATGGAAGAAGATGAGGGCCATGTTGGGGTGTTTTGGTTTTAACTGTGAACATTTGTATGGCGGTAGGAAGAGATGACTGGGTACACCTGGGCTTGAACTCTTGTGTGATTCAACATAGAGACTGAGTTCTGGAATTGACCTCAGAGAAGTATTGCCATGGATTGTGTTGGGCTTTTAGAAGGCCATGCATGAGAGTCGCCCTTGGAAAGTGAGATCTACGCCCAAGTTGGCTTTCCACAGAGCAAAGGGAATCTCAGCCAGGATATCACATGATTTTATTCTGAAAGACTTGGCAGCCATAGTTGAGAGTGAAAACACACATGGACCTCACATTGTAGACCTCAATGGGCCTGGCTTCATGTGACCTTTTGGCCACCCTTTGGGAAGCCTTGCCTCTGAGAGTTCTCCAGAGCTTTCATTGAAGTGAGCTTACTCAACATTTAATGGTTAATGAATGAATTGAAACCCACAGTGCCTACAACTTCTTCCTTGAATAATGGCTAGATGAATACCATGAAATTTTTGAAATTCCCAAGACTAGGTGTCACAGGAGAACCTTTGGATGTCCTCTAGCTGATCATGAGAATACAAGACATTGCCTTTATTGACTGGGTTTCATGAAAATGGTGTATAACAGAGATGCAAGTAAGTTGGAACCTGCTGAGTAGTGTTCCTAGAGCCGTGGTGGGCAGGTGTGTGATAAAATATTTCTGGTGTGGCCATGTTTATCTGCCATTGGTGTCCAAATAACTTGTGACTGACATTTTGCAGCCAGTAGACCTTTATATGTAAAAGAATCTTGTTATATGGAGAGGTTTCAGGGCAATGTTCAGAATCAGGTTTCTATGGTCAATGTTGCAAGCTATGTAGGATAGAAGCCTGGTTGGTGCATTCTCCAACAGAACCCAACCCACCACAACTGAAAGAACTCCCTACAGCACTGTGTCCCAGTTGAACTCTTTTTATTTCATGAAGCAAATACCACACTCCTAGTGCAACAGCAAAAAACACCACAAAGAGTGGAGGATGACCAAATGGCTTCACAGTCCAGATGAGGAGACACTTGCCCTCAGTGGCCACAGTTTACCTACAAAGAGAAAATTCAGCACTGCTGCCTCATGTTCATCGGAAAATAAGAAACCATGTCATCCATGTCACATAGATGCAGACCCAGCTTTGATGGTCTCACTACAAAGGAAGCTAATGCTCCTGACAACAAAATATATTTCAAGTGCTCACCCTCAGAGGTAGTTTCTCCAGATGTTAGGCCAGCAGAGCTTCATGTTTGTGGAGTGTTTACCCTGTCCCTTACTTTTGGAAACTCCTCTACCACCTCCAAATTTGTGAACTCCTGAGCATTTTCTATAACAGGAATGTATTCACAGATTTTCTAACTCTTCTCCTCTAATTGTGTCTTACATGGGGCGAAGGTAATGCCAAGGCATTGTTCTGAATGAGAGTGGGAAGATTTTTGTGTAGCACATATTTGCATACACATTGGATACATTTTCCAATTTTCCATTCGAAATACTGAATCCCTGAGACTAACAAATTCCCTTCTAGACTTTTACTTCTAATCTTAATATGATGGAGAAAAATAACCCAAACAAAATAGAAATACAAGAGGTTCACAGGAGGCATGGTGTATAGTTGGACTTGCCTTTCCTATGATAAATGGTAGGTGCTATAAATCTAGCAAATTTTTATTGAAACAGTTCTTTATGTGTTTTAAAAGTTAACAAATATGTGAATAACTGTCTCCCTTTCTCTGTAGTCCATTCAGCACATGTATTTTTTTATGCACATATTGAATTCTATCTGGTATCACACATACATTTTGTGAGGTGGCTGACTTGGCAGATACAAACTGTAAGAAAAGATCACTCCTACTAAACGCTGTTGGAACTGAAAATTCAACATATGGGTCAGCTTTCTAGTTGAACAACATAAATTGATGTTCAGGAAAATGAGTATTTTTGGATCTGTGGATGATATATATTTCATGGTGAATTTCAATTGGCATACATAATGCTACTTTTTAATGTCTCTCTCTGTGTGTGTATCTATCTATCTATCTATCTATATATATGTATTCACTCTCCAGATTTTTCAAAATATGAAATGTATTTGTCTTATTTTACACTCCCTAAATTCATTCATATTTATGTATGTGGATTTATAATCAACTTTTCACAAGTTTATTCTCAGAAATGTTCATCCACCTGAAATACATATTCGTTTCCAGTACTGAAAACTAACTTCAGGGGATCATATGATGGCAGCGAAAGGAGTGCATCAACCCCATATACAGCATCACTGTGCAAGAGAATGACGAATTTCCAGCAAAATTTGGGTGCTCCAAAACCTAGTGGAAGTATTTCCATCTCATGAGGATTAGCTACGGGGCTCAAACGTGAGTGATTTGTCCGCATAGAGCGTCATGCTGCTTATTCAGCAAATCGCCCTGCGGCTAGAGTCTGTGGCGCATGCTGGCAAACAATGAGATAGCAACACAAATATTCAGTGGTGCGGATTCTGTGGGCTCCAGCCAGCTGTACAAACACTGTGCTCATTGCTGAATTCTGGGTTTGAGACCGGGGAAGGACGCGGTCCAATTCGGTTTTCCACACCAGTCAGACCACAGAGGAAGCCAGGGGCCACCATCTTGGAGAGCTGACGTCACCATTCCTGTTTTCAACTCATAGCAGCTCATTCAGCTATAGAATAGGTAATCTCAGGCTACCATTCGCCTGTGTCTCGGAGACAAATTACTCAGGCCTGTTCCTATCAGAACATACACCAAGCCCAGAGCGGCCGAATTCTGGCTCCTGGAACTGATCAGGCCCAGGGCTAAAGAACCCGCGGAAACTCCTTCTCGGTCTAGGTCTTGCTGAATACTGTGGAGGTAAATACCTACCTAGCCTTCATAGGCAGTGGCAACAGGATTGAGACGGGGCTTGTGAGGGCTGGTCAGGACTCACCCATTGCTTTGGTCATGCGGCAAAGGGAACGAAATGCTGCCATTCGCATGGGATACCAACATGTTAGAGATCTGATGTCATCACAAAGTGGTGGAGGAGATAACTTCATCGATATCAGCGGTGACAGAAACAGTTGGTCTCCTGGTAAAAAAAGTGAGTCACAAACACCCGAGTCTCTCTCACTTTGTCTTCAAGCCAGAGGGGCAGAGCAGAGCCGCCGCCCATGCCCGGCACAGGCCCAGCGACCTGCAGGCGTGGTAGTCATGTCATCCCAATTGGAGTAGTGACAGAGCAGAGCTGCTGCCCGTGCCTGGAACAGGCCCATCAACCAGCAGGCGTGGTAGTCACGTCACCCCAATTGGAGTAGGGGCAGAGCAGAGCCACCGCCTATGCCCAGAACAGGCCCAATGACCCGCTGGTGTGGTAGACACGGCACCCCTATTGGAGTAGTGGCAAAGCAGAGCCTTCTCCCGCGCCCAGTACAAGCCCAGCGGCCCACCAGCGTGGTTGTTAGGTCACCCCAATAGGAATAGGGGCAGAGCAGAGCCACTGCCCAAAACAAAACAGTTTCAACAAGCAGAGAGAACCGCGAGCAGTATGAAAAGACAAGGAAATAAAGGACCACAAGCAATGCAAGTCAACACAACTTTAGAAGAGGTAATAGCTGCATCAGATGGAATGTCAGATAAAGAATTCAGGATACTCATGCTTTAGATGATCTGGAGTCTCAAGGAAGACATTAGACAACAAAATCAGACAATTAAAGATCACTTCGACAATGAATTACATAAACAAATCCAATAAGCAAAAGATCAACTATATAGGGAGATAGAGGTTGTAAAAACAAACAAACAGAAATCCTAGAATTGCAGGAAGGAATAATCCAACTTAAAAACTCAATTGAGAATACTACCAGGAGAGTAGAACACTTAGAACATAGAACATCAGACAATGAAGACAAAGTATTTCAACTTGAAAAGAACATAGACCACTCAGCAAGACTGTTAAGAAACCACGAGCAGAATATCCAAGAAATATGGGATAACATAAAGAGGCCAAACTTAACAGTCATTGGGATACAGGAAGGTATAGAGGTCCAAACCAAAGGAATGAGCAACCTATTCAATGAAATAATACGAGAAAACTTCCCAGACTTGATAAATAAAACAGAATCCCAAGTCCTAGAAGCCTACAGAACGCCGAATGTGCAAAATCATAAGAGAGCCACAACTAGACACATTATAATGAAGATGCCCAACAAACAGAAAAAAGAGAGAATTTTAAAAGCTACAAGAGAAAGGAAGCAGATTACGTTTAAGGGTAAACCAATCAGGATAACAGCTGATCTTTCAACACAGACTCTGAAAGCTAGAAGATCCTGGAATAACATATTTCAAACACTGAAAGAAAATGGGTTCCAACCAAGAATTGTGTATCTAGCGAAATTAAGCTTCAGTATGGAAGATGAAATTAAAACCTTCCTCGATAAACAAAAGTGAAAAGAATTTGCAGCTAGAAAACCATCTCTTCAAAACATCCTCGGCAAAACATTGCAGGAAGAGGAAATGGAAAATAACAATGAAAACCATCAGTGGGAGGTAGGACATTAAAGGGGGGAAAATAATCAAAGAGGAAAACAAACCATGTTTAGTAACATAAATAAACAAATATGGCTGGAAGAACAACCCATATCTCAATAATAACCCTAAATGTTAATGGCTTAAACTCACCAATGAAGACACACTGGCTAGTAGAATTGAACAAAAAACAAGACCCAACAATATGCTGCCTACAGGAGATGCATTTGATAGGAAAATGCATACATAGACTGACGGTGAAAGTTTGGGAAAAATCATATCTCTCATATGGACTTCGGAAACAAGCAGGAGAGTCTATACTCATATCAAATAAAATAGATTTTGAGCCAAAGTTAATCAAAAGGGATAAAGAGAGACACTACATACTGCTCAAGGGAACCATACACCAACAAGAGACAGCAATCATTAATATATATGCCCCAAACAATGGTGCAGCTATGTTCATCAAACAAACTCTTCTCAAGTTCAAGAGTCTAATACACCACAATACAGTAATCATGGGAGACATGAACACACCTCTCTCACCACTGGACAGATCTTCCAAACAAGGAATAAGGAATAAGGAAACTATAGAACTCAATAACACAATTAATAACCTAGACTTATTTGAGATATGTAGAATATAACACCCAACATCAAACAGTTACCTTTTTTTCTCAGCAGCACATGTATCCTTCTAAAAAATGATCATATATTATGTCACAGGGCAACTCTTAGACAATATAAAGGAGTACAGATAATACCATGCATATTATCTGATCATAATGGAATGAAACTAAAAATCAATGATAAAAGAAGGAAGGAAAAATCATGCATCACTTGGAGAATGAATAATAGGTTACTGAGTGATCAATGGGTTATAGAAGACATCAAGGAGGAAATTTAAAAATTCTTAGAGATAAATGAAAACACAGACACAACATATCGGAATCTATGGGACACATTGAAAGCAGTTCTAACAGGAAAATTCATTGCTTGGAGTTCATTCCTTAAAAAAAGAAACAACCAACAAATAAATGATCTCATACTTCATCTCAAAATCCTAGAAAAAGAAGACGAAAGAAACAGCAAAAGAAGTAGAAGGCAAGAAATAATTAAAATCAAAGCTGAAATTAATGAAATTGAAACAAAAGAAACAATTGAAAAAACTTGACAAAAGTAGAAGTTGGTTCTTTGAAAAAATAAATAAAATTGACAGACCCTTAGCCATGCTATGAAAGAGAAGAAGAGAGAACTCAAATTACTAGCATAAGGGATTAAAAAAGAAAATATCACAAGAGATATTTCTGAAATACAGAAGATTATCAGAAATTATTTTTAATCCTTATACTCCAAACAAATAGAAGACAGTGAAGGCATCGATAAATTTCTTAAGTCATATGATATGCCCATATTGAGTCAGGAGGATATAGACAACATAAACAGACCAATATCAATTGAGGAAATAGAAGAAACCATCAATCCACTACCAACTTAGAAAAGCCCAGGACCGTATGGGTATACAGCAGAGTTTAACAAAACCTTTAAAGAGGAACAAATACCAATATTTTTCAAGGTGTTTCAGGAAATTGAAAAAGAGGGAGATTCTTCCAAATTCATTCTACGAGGCCAAGATCACCCTGATTCTTACACCAGACAAAGACACTTCAAAGAAAGAAAACTACAGACCAATATCTCTAATGAACCTACACGAAAAAATCCTCAATAAAATTCTGGCAAATTGGATACAAAAGCATATCAAAAAAATTGTGAATCCTGATCAAGTAGGATTCATCCGTGTGATGCAAGGCTGGTTCAATATACGGAAATCAATAAATGTTATTCACCACATCAATAGACTTAAAAATAAGAACCATATGATCATCTCGGTAGATGCAAAAAAAGCATTCTATAAAGTACAGCATTCTGTTATGTTCAACACTCTAGAAAAACTAGTGATAAGAGGAACATACCTCAATATTGTAAAAGCAATCTATGCTAAGCTTCAGGCTAGCATCATTCTGAATGGAGAAAAATTGAAGGTATTCTCTCTAAAATCTGGAACAAGACAGGGATGCCCTCTCTCACCACTTCTGTTCAACATTGTTCTCGAAACACTAGCCAGAGCATTTAGACAGACGAAAGAAATAAAAGGCGTAAAAATTGGAAAAGAAGAACTTAAATTATCAGATCACATGATTCTATGTCTAGCAGTCCCAAAAGGGTCTACAAAGAAACTAATAGAGCTAATAAATGAATTCAGCAAAGTGGCAGGATATAAAATCAACATGCATAAATCTAAGGCATTCCTGCATATCAGCGACAAATCCTCTGAAATAGAAATGAAGACAACCACTCCATACACAATATCCTAAAAAAAAATAATAATAATTAGGAATCAACCTAACAAAAGATGTGAAAGTCTTATACAATGAAAACTACAGAACCCTAAAGAGAGAAATAGAAGAAGATCTTAGAAGATGTAAAAATATATCCTGTTCATGGATAGGCAGAACTAATATCATCAAAATGGTGATATTACCAAAAGTTCTCAATAGGTTTAATGCAATGCCAATCAAAATCCAAACGGAATTTTTTCTAGAAATAGAGAAAGCAATCATGAAATTCATATGGAAAAATAAAAGACACAGAATAACAAAAACAACACTAAGCAGGAAGTGTGAATCAGACGGCATAGCGATACCAGACTTCAAACTATACTACAGAAAAATAGTAACAAAAATACCATGGTAATGGTACCAAAACAGGCAGGTGGACCAATGGTTCAGAATAGAGGACACAGAAACCAAGCCAGGAAACTACAACTATCTTATATTTGATGGAGGGGCTAAAAGCATGCAATGAAGGAAAATAGCATCTGCAAAAAATGGTGCTGGGAAAACTTGGAATCCATATGTAACAAAATGAAACTGAATCCCTTTCTCTCGCCATGCACAAAAGTTAACTCAAAATGGATCAAGGAGCTTGATATCAAATCAGAGACATGGCGTCTGATAGAACAAAAAGTTGGCTACAATTTACATACTGTGGGGTCGGGCTCCAAATTCCTGAATAGGACAACCATAGCACAAGAGTTAATAACTAGAATCAACAAATGGGACTTACTCAAACTAAAAAGTTTTTTATCAGCAAAAGGAACAATAAGAGAGGTAAATAGGGAGCCTAATCCTGGGAACAAATCTTTACTCCTCACACTTCAGATAGAGCCCTAATATTCAGAGTATACAAAGAACTCAAAAAAATAGACAATAAGATAACAAATAACCCAATAAACAAATGGGCCAAGAACCAGAACAGACACTTCTCAGAGAAGTACATACAATCAAAAAACAAGTACATGAAAAAATGCTCACCATCCCCAGCAGTCAGAGAAATGCAAATCAAAACCACCCTAAGATACCATCTCATTCCAGTAAGATTGGCAGCCATTATGAAGTCAAACAACAACAAGTGCTGGTGAGAATGTGGAGAAACAGGTACACTTGTACATTATTGGAGGCACTGCTAATTGGTAGAGACAATTTGGAAAGCATTATGGAGATTTCTTGGAAAGCTGTGAATGGAACTACCATTTGACCCAGCTATTCCTCTTCTCGGTCTATTCCCTAAAGACCCTAAAAGAGCATGCTACAGGGACACTGCTACATTGATGTTCATAGCAGCACAATTCACAATAGCAAGACTGTGGAACCAACCTAGATGCTGTTCAATAGAAGAATGGATAAAAAAAATGTGGCACTTATACACAATGGAGTATTACTCTGCTTTAAAAAATGACAAAATCATAGAATTTGCAGGAAAATAGATGGCATTAGAGCAGATTATGCAAAGTGAAGCTAGCCAACCCCTAAAAAACAAATGCTAAATGCCTTCTTTGATTAAAAGGAGAGTAACTACGAACAGAGTAGGGATGAAGAGCATGAGAAGAAGATTAATATTAAATAGGGATGAGAGGTGGGAGAGAAAGGGAGAGGGAAGGGAAATTGCATGGAAATGGAAGTAGACCCTCAGGGTTATACAAAATTACATAAAAGAGGATGTGAGGGGAAAGGGAAAAATAATACAAAAGTGAGAAATTTATTACAGTAGAGGGGGTAGAGAGAGGAGAGGGGAAGAGAGCGGAGGGGAGGAGGGATAGTAGAGGATAGGAAAGGCAGCAGAATACAATAGACACTAGTATGGAAATGTGTCAATCAATTGATGTGTAACTGATGTGATTCTGCAATCTGTATACGGGGTAAAAATGGGAGTTCATAACCCACTTGAATCAAAGTGTGAAATATGATATATCAAGAAATAAATAATGTTTAGAACAACCATAATAAATTAAAAAAAAAAAAGAAAACTAACTTCGGTGAATGAGGCACGCGAATCCTAATATTTCTACAGTAACTGACCAAGTTTAACATCAATGCAAGTAGATTCCAATGGACATGATGTGTATTTTTACGTTAATTTTTATTCAAAACTGGTACAATTTCATCAGTTTATGCACATCATAGGATATATATTTCATAAAAAATTTAGCAAATTTATAGGCATTTGTTTCACTTTCAATCACTTCCTGCTTCAAAACACATGTATTCCTCCATATTTCTTGACTGGTCTTTGCATGAGAATTCTTTCCGAACACATTATTTTCGATTTCCATAATCACTTTTGAAGCAAACTTCACACACTCTTCATGATAAATCAAAACACTAATATTACCATTAGATGTATAACTGGTTGGAATGAATGAATATATATCAATATAAGATTTATTGTATATTTTCAGATATCAATTCAATCCATTATTTAAAGTTGGAACCAGTTATATTATTTATTCACAGTATGGTGTATTCATGCTTAATCTCTATATTCATGGACACAGGGTACACCTCTTTGTACCCCCAATAAAAATTTTACGTCTTCAGTATATTGCTCCCAGAAATGGTGGTAGAAATACTCATGTCACCTGATCTACATATAGATTTTATCACAGTAATATTCTGGACAAAAAATGTAAAGGTCACACTTATGATTGTACCAAAGACTAAATGGAAAGCGATCATGGATTACTAAAAACATCCTTGTCCAGGTTGCCTAATGCTCTCAAATGTCAATCCTATTGGTTACTACATATTTGTTTCTTCCTAAGATTATATATTCAAACTCAACCCTGGTGAAAATGTCTACTCCTATCACTCACTTAATACTTTGCCTGATTTCATAATGTCTCTATTGTTATCTGCTTTTCTACATATTTTCCCAATTTCATCATAGTGACTGACTCTTCATATGTGCTGACATTTACATTCACTCTCTATCCGAAACCCTATAGCTAAAGAATTTTTAGTCCCAATCCTACACTCAGTCTTCTTCCTAAACCTACCGACTATCTTCCTAATTCTACTGACTATCCCTTTGGATTGGATGTTCTCTTCTACATTCAAACATCCAAGGTACAAGGTCCTATGCCATTGTATATCAAATTGTCTGAGACATCTTTGCAGAATATAATTCAAAACTAAGTATCCCAATTAAGGGCCCAATGCCCTTCTGGGCTTCAAATCATACCTAGATTTTTGTTTTCATACTTATATTTCACCTCAATATTCTTGTAAATATTGCAGGTTCCCAATACCATTATTTATCACACAGAATGATTGCCAACCCAAATCGAACCTGTTATTAAGCCTAAACATACACTGTTTCCTCAATCTCATTTTACAGAAGAGCAGGGATAGAGTCGTTCTTACAATACAGGAAAGTAGGGGACATTCCACCTGCTGAGAACCTCAAAGGTCCATTCAGAATTGATACCTGGAGAAGATGTAGGCAGCTATGAAGGACCTGAGAGAGCAAAAGTCATCTTCCATGGCAAACAACCTGGTCAGGATGAAGGGATGTGTCTGAATCAGCCTCTCTCTTTTTATTGTAGAGAAGATGGACCAAACCAGGCCTGTGTGGAGATCTGGTGCTGGGTGCCTATGGTTGACATACCATTCTACCTTGTGAAAGTGTCACAGGAAGTAGGGGCAGCCTCCATCTCATGGGACACTTGGAAGCAACTGTTAGGACAAAGTGGTTGCCAAGGCAGTGACCTCATTCAGTTCCAAAGAAAGTGATATACCTCATTTCCTTGGTGATGGAACTCTCTGAACTTTGTATCCAAGAATCCAGGCACCCCGAGGCAGCCCCAGTCCCAGTGGACTCACTTGTTTGGATTTACCAAGGACAGAGTCAGTCTTTCTTGGTACCTACCGATGTGAGGATGGCCAAATGCCAGGAGAGCTCTGAAGAGGGACCTTTCCAGAAGAAGCAGGTAGTGGCTCACCCCTTTTTCTTGACAACTTCACAGAGTTGGCCAAGGAAACCAGATCTGAGAGAGGTCAGGCCATGTTCTGAGAATAGGTAGGAAAGTTGGTTTGTTTGGTTTGGAGTGGATTGTTTTTAGTAAGTCGTTTGACCAGGCGAGTGTTTCTATGTCTGTGTATCCCACTGTGTCCATTGTTGTAGACATTAGAAAAGATAATGCATTAATGGATGCGTCCAGTCTACTATAAATCTTCCCATAATTCAACCTGCCCAATTTATGAATGGACTGCAGCTTGTCTTATCGAGAGGCAACACATTCTATCTTCCTAAGTTCCTGTTTTCTTCCTGAATTCTGGCCACTCTCCAGAATAGGCTCATGGTTTTGTGTCCAAGATATGCACCACTACAAGCTCTGTGACATGGCCATGTACTGGATAGCGGAAGAGAATGGCCAGCCTTTCAGAAAACTCAGATATCAGTGTGAACAGAAATGTCTCAGTGGAAAAACCCCGCTTTGGGCCTTTTGCTTACCTATTGTTCTGTTGCACTGAATGTCAGGAAAGACTTGGCCTCAGGCCACCCCTTTGTGAAGCCTGAAGAAAGAGTTTTCAAATGGAAATGAATGGGCATCACCTGTGGCTCTTTGCTTAATGCTTTGTAAAGGGATGTGGCTGAATTAGCCTCTTGGCCTGTGTGTGGCTGTGTCTTACATTCTCAGCACCTGATGGATCTAAAGAATGATCCCATGTGTGCATCAAAAACCATAATGGCGAAAAGATCAGTCATTGTGGATGAAGTCTCTTGCCTTCCTCTGTTAGGTTCCTGACCTCTGTCAAGTGAGAAAATGGATTCTTTGGGTCAAAAGAGTTCCTCAAAGCCCTGCAGAGGTGCTTGGGGTTTCGCATGACTCCAAATCACAAAGAATCTATACCTGAAAATTAGTAGGCCTCAAATTGGAGAAACAGAGCATTATTAATGACAGGCTTATTTGATCACTCCTGGTTCACAGGAAGGGTGTCCAGGCCACCCTGACTTTAGGCAAATGAGGGGCAAGTGAGCTTATTTTGGACACTTTCTTGGGCTTCGCCCCTCATGAAAATCTTCAGCCAGACATTATGATGAATGACAATATGTAAGAAGATGAGGGCCATGTGGGAGTCTTTTCGTTTTAATTTTGGTCATTTGTGTGGCGGTTGGAAGAAATTACTTTGTCCACCTGGGCTTGAACTCTGGTGTGATTCCCCTTAGAGACTGAGTTGTGGAACTGACCTTAGAGAAGTATTGCATTGAATTTTGTTGGGATTTTAGGAGGCCACGCATAAGAGTCACCCTTGGAACTGAGATCTAGGCCCAGCGTTGCTTTCCACAGATTTTTCAATTTCTGAAAGAAGTGACCTCACCTCACTTCCTTGGTGATGGAACTCTCTGATCTTGGGATCCAGGAATTCAGGCAAAAAAGCCAGGGCCAGTTCCAGTCCGAGTGGTCTCATTTGTTTGGATTTACCAAGGACAGAGTCAGTCTTTCTTGGTACCTACTCATGTGAGGATGGCCAAATGGCAGGAAATCTCTGAAGAGGGGCCTTTCCTGAGAAAACAGGTAGTGGCTCACAGCTGGCTCCTGACAATTAAATAGAGTTGGCCATGGAGTCCAAATCTGAGACAGGAGTGGCCATTTCGGGGGAACATAGTATGGCCCATAAGTCAGAGGACACTCAAGATAGTCAAAGACCTACTTGGCAGAAGGAGGTGCCTTTGTAGGTTTGGTTGTGGTTTTGTGGTTTTGTCTCATGTTCTGAAAATAGGCAGGGAAGTCGGTTTGTTTGGTTTGGAGTGAACTGTTTCTAGTAAGTCGTTTGGCAAGGCGAGTGTTTCTATGTCTGTGTATCCCACTGTTATCTATGGTTGTAGACATTAGAAAAGATATTGGATCAATGGATATGTCCTGTTTAGTAGAAAGCTTCCCAGAATTCATCCTGCACAATTTATGAATGGACTGCGGCTTGCCTTATCAATTGGCTACACCTGCTATCTTCCTAAGTTCCACTTTTCTTCCTGAATTCTGGCCACTCTCTAGAATAGGCTCATGGTTTTTTGTGCAAGATATATACCACCTCCAAGCTCTGTGACATGGCCATGTACTGGATAGCTCAAGGGAATGGCGAGCATCACAGAAAACTCAGAAATCACTATGACCATTAAAGACTCAGTGGAGAAACCCTGCTTTGGGCCTTTTGGTTACCTATTGTTCTGTTGCCCTAAATGTCAGGAAGGTCTTTGCCTTAGGCCACCCCTTTGTGAAGCCTGAAGAAAACAGTTTTCAAATGGAAATGAATGGGCATCACCTGTGGCTCTTTGCTTAATTGCTTTGAAAAAGATGTGTCTCATTCAGACCATTGGCCCTGTGTGAGGCTGTTGCTTAGTTTCTCATCACCTGATGGATCTAAAGAAAGATTCCATGTGTACATACAAAACCAAAGTGGCAAAAAGAGCAGTCATTGTGGATGAAGTCTCTCGTCTTCCTCTGTAAGGTTCGTGACCTCCATCAAGTGAGAATAGGGATCCTTTGTCTCAAATGAGTTCCTCAAAGCCCTGCAGATTCTATCCCCTAGGTGCTTGGGTTTTATCATGACTCCAGTTCACATAAAGAATCTAAAACCCACAGTCAGTAGTCCTCAAATTGGAGAAGCGGAGCAGTATTAATGGCAGACCTATTTGATCACATCTTGTTCACAGGAAGTGTGTACAGCCACCCTAAGTTTAGTCAAATTAAGGGGCACGGGAGCTTATTTTTGACACTGGCTTGGGCGGAGCCCCTTATGGATTCCTCCAGCCAGAAGTTATGATGAGTGTCTATATGGAAGAAAATGTGGGTCATGTGGGAGTGTTTTGGTTTTAATTGTGGTCATTTGGGTGGTGGTTGGAAGTGACAACTGGGTCCACCTGGGCTTGAACTCTTGTGTGATTCCCCTTAGATACTGAGTTGAGGTACTGACCTCAGAGAAGTATTGCCATGAATTGAGTTGGGATATTAGGAGGCCACGCATGAGATTTGCCCTTGGAAACTGAGATCTAGGCCCAGGTTGGCTTTGCACAGAGCACTTGGAATCTCAGCCAGGGTATCACATAATTTTATTCTGAAAGACTTGGCAGCCATAGTTGAGAGTCAAAACACACATGGACCTCACATTGTAGACCTCAATGTGCCTAGCATCATGTGATCATTGGCCACTCTTTAGGAAGCCATGCTTATGAGAGTTCTCCAGAGCTTTCATTGAAATGAGCATCCTCACCATTAAATGGTTCCTGAATGAAGTGAAACCCACAGTGCCTTCAACTTCATCCTTGAAAAATGGCTAGATAAATACCGTGAATTTTTTTTAAATTTCCATGACCAGGTGGCACTGGAGAACCTTTGGATATCCTGTTGCTGACTATGAGTATACCAGACAGTGCCTGATGGACTGGGTTTCCAGAAAATGGTGTAGAGCAGAGATGCCAGTAATTTGGAGCCTGCTGAGTAGTGGGCATAGAGCTGCAGTCGGCAGGTGTGTGATAAATCATCTGTGGTGGAGCCATGTGGATCTTCCATTGGCTTCCAAATTGCTTGTGACTGACATTGTGCAGCGAGCAGACCCTTATATGTAAAGGCGTATTTTTATTTGTAGAGTTTTTAGGGCAATGTTCAGAATCACGTTGCTATGGTCAAGAGGCAAGCTATTTGGGATAGAACCTTGGTGGGTGCATTCTCCTGCAGACCCTGACCCACCACACGTGAGAAACTCCCTCCAACACTTTGGCCCAGGTGGACTCCTTGTATTTTGTGAAGCAAATACCAAACTAACAGTGCAGCAGCAAGAAACACCACAAAATGTGGAGGATGACCAAATGGCTTCACAGTCCACACGGGGAGACACTTAGCCCCCAGTGACCACAGTTTACCTACAAAGATTGAATTCAGCACTGCTGACTCATGTTCATTGGAACATAAGAAACCATGTCCTCCAGGTCACATAGATGCAGACCCAGCTTTGATGCTCTCATTACAAAGGAATCTAAAGCTCCTGACAACAACATATATTTCAAGTGCCCAACCTCAGTGGCAGTTTCTGAAGAAGTCTTTAGGCCAGCAGAGCTCCATATTTGTGGAGTGTTTACCCTGTCCCTTACTTTAGTAAACTACTCTACCACCTCCAATGTTGTGAACTTTTGAGCATATTAAATTCCAGCTATGTATTCCCAGATTTTCTATCTCTTCTCCTCTAATGATGTATTACTTGGGGCGAGGGTAATGTCAAGGCATTGTTCTGGAAGAGAGTGAAATATTTCTCCATGTGTTTTTTTTTTTCAATTATTTTATTTCATATTATTTTTTTATTTTTTTAATTGGGTGTTCAAAACATTACAAAGCTCTTGACATATTATATTTCATACATTAGATTCAAGTGGGTTATGAACTCCCATTTTTATCCCAAATACGGATTGCAGAATCATATGTGTTACACATCTGCATTTTTATAATGCCCTATTAGTAACTGTTGTATTCTGCTACATTTTCTATCCTCTAGTATCCCCACTCCCCTCCCATCTTCTCTCTCTACCCCATCTACTGTAATACATTTATATCTTTGTTAATTTTCCCATTCCCCTCACAACCTCTTATATGTAATTTTGTGTAACAATGAGGGTCTCCCTACATTACCATGCAATTTCCTTTATCTCTCTCTTTCCGACCCCCACCTCATGTCTCTGTTTAATGTTGATCTTTTCTTCCTGCTCTTCCTCCCTGCTCTGTTATTAGTTGCTCTCATTATATCAAAGAAGACATTTTTATTTGTTTTTTAGGGTTTGGCTAGCTTCACTAAGCATAATCTGCTCTAGTGCCATCCATTTCCCTGCAAATTCAATGATTTTGTCATTTTTTAATGATGCATAATACTCAATGGTGTATAAATGCCACATTTTTTTATCCATTCATCTACTGAAGGGCATCTGGGTTGGTTCCACAGTCTAGCAATTTTGAATGGTGCTGCTATGAACATCAATGTGGCAGTATCCCTGTAATATGCTCTTTTAAGGTCTTCAGGGAATAGTCTGAGAAGGGCAATAGCTGGGTCAAATGGTGGTTCCATTCCCAGCTTTTCCAGGATTCTCCATACTGCTTTTCAAATTTGCCACAACAGTTTGCAGTCCCACCAGAAATGTACAAGAGTACCCTATTCTCCACATCCTCGCCAGCACTTGTTGTTTGACTTCATAATGGCTGCCAATCTTACTAGAGTAGGATGGTTTCTTAGGGTGATTTTAATTTGCATTTCTCTGACTGCTAGAGATGGTGAGCATTTTTTCATTTACTTACTGATTGATTGTATGTCCTCCTCTGAGTAGTGTCGGTTCAGGTCCATGGCCCATTTTTTGATTGGGTTATTTATCATCTTATTGTCTAATTTTTTGAGTTCTTGGTATACTCTGGATATTAGGGCTCTATCTGAAGTGTAAGGAGTAAAAATTTGTTCCCATAATTTAGGCTCCCTATTTACCTCTCTCATTTTTTATCCTGCTGAGAAAAAACTTTTCAGTTTAAGTAAGTCCCATTTGATGATTCTTGTTATTAACTCTTCTGCTATGGGTGTCCTGTTAAGGAATTTGGAGCCCGGCCCCACATTATGTAGATCGGAGCCAACTTTTTCTTGTATCAGATGCAGAGTCTCTTATTTGATATCTAGCTCCTTGATCCACTTTGAGTTAACTTTTGTGCATGGCAAGAGGAGGGGATTCGATTTTATTTTGTTGCATATGGATTTCCATTTTTTACAACACCATTTGTTGAAGATGCTATATTTCCTCCATTGCATGCTTTTAGATCCTTTATCTAATATAGCATAGTTGTAGCTTTGTGAATTAGTCTTTGTGTCCTCTATTCTGTACCATTGGTCAACCTGCCAGTTTTGGTACCAGTGCCATGCTGTTTTTGTTAATATTGCTCTGTAGTATAGTTTTAAGTCCGGTATCGCTATACCGCCTGATTCACACTTCCTGCTAGAATTGCTTTTGCTATTCTGGGTCTTATATTTTTCCATATGAATTCCATGATTGCTTTATCTATTTTTACAAGAAATGCCATTGGGATTTTGATTGGCATTGCATTGAACCTATAGAAAACTTTTGGTAATTTCGCCATTTTGATGATGTTAGTTCTGCCTATCCAGGAACAGGGTATATTTTTCCATCTTCTAAGATCTTCTTCTACTTCTCTTTTTAGGGTTCTGTAGTTTTCATTGTATAAGTCTTTCACCTTTTTTGTTTGGTTGATTTTTAAGTATTTAATTTTTTTGAGGGTATTGTGAATGGAGTGTTTTTCCTCATTTCTGTTTCAGGAGGTTTGTCGCTGATATACAGAAATGCCTTTGATTTATGCGTTTTGATTGTATATCCTGCCACTTTGCTGAATTCATTTATTAGTTCTAGTAGTTCTTTTGTAGACCCTTTTGGGTCTTCTATGTATAGAATCATGTCACCAGGAAATAGTGATAATTTTCGTTCTTATTTTCCTATTTTTATGCCTTTGATTTCTTTCGTCTGTCTAATTGCTCTGGCCAGTGTTTTGAGAACTATATTGAATAGAAGTGGTGACAGAGGGCATCCCTGTCTTGTTCCAGATTTTAGAGGGAATGCCTTCAATTTTTCTCCATTCATAATGATGCTAGCCTGAGACTTAGCATAGATAGCTTTTACAATGTCGAGGTTAGTTCCTGTTATCCCTATTTTTCTAATGTTTTGAACATAAAGGGATGCTGTACTTTGTCAAATGCTTTTTCTGCATCTATCGAGATGATCATATAGTTCCTATCTTTAAGTCTATTGATGTGATGAATAACATTTATTGATTTTCGTATATTGAACCATCGTTGCATACCAGGGATGAATCCTACTTGATCCTGGTGAACAATTTTTTTGATTTGCCTTTGTATTCGATTAGGCAGATTTTTATTGAGGATTCTTGCATCTAGGTTAATCAGATATATTGGTCAGTAGTTCTCTTTCTTTGAGGTGTCTTTTTCTGGTTTTGGAATTAGGGTGATGTTGGCCTCATAAAATGAATTTGGCAGAGCTCCCTCTTTTTCTATTTCCTGAAATAACTTGAAAAGTATTGGTATTAATTCTTCTTTAAAGGTTTTGTAAAACTCCGCTGTATAGCCATCCGTTCCTGGGCTTTTCTTGGTTGGTAGTCTTTTGATTGCTTCTTCTATTTCATCCATTGATATTGGTCGGTTTAAATTGTGTGTATCCTCCTGACTCAGTTTGGGCAAATCATATGACTTAAGAAATTTATCGATGTCTTCACTATTTTCTATTTTATTGGAATAATGGTTTTCAAAATAATTTCTAATTGTCTTCTGTATTTCTGTAGCATCTGTTGTGATGTTGCCTTTTTCATCCCATATGTTAGTAATTTGAGTTCTTTCTCTTCTTTTCGTCTTTAGCATGCCTAAGGGTCTGTTGATCTTATTTATTTTTTCGAAGAAGCAACTTTTAGTTTTGTTAATTTTTTCAATAGTTTCTTTTGTTTCAATTTTGTTGATTTCCACTCTGATTTTAATAATTTCTTGCCTTCTGCTAAATTTGCTGTTGTTTTGCTCTTCCTTTTCTAGGGCTTTGAGATGAAGTGTGAGCTCACTTATTTGTTGGTTTTTCCTTTTTTTTCAGGAATGACCTCCAGGCGATGAATTTCCCTCTTAAAACTGCTTTCATTGTGTCCCATAGATTCCGATATGTTGTGTCTATAATTACATTTATCTCTAAGAATTTTTTGATTTCCTCCTTTATGTCTTCTGTAACCCATTGATCATTCAGTAACATATTGTTCATTTTCCATGTGATGTAGAATTTTTCCTTCCTTCTTTTATCATTGATTTCCAGTTTCATTCCATTATGATCAGATAAAATGCATGTTATTATCTCCACACCTTTATATTTACTGAGGGTTGCCCTATGGCATCATATATGGTCTTTTTTTGAGAAGGATCCATGTGCTGCTGAGAAAAAAGTATATCCACTTGATGATGGTTGATATATTCTATATATGTCAGTTACATGTTGGTTATTGATTGTGATATTGAGTTCTATACTTTTTTTATTCAACTTTTGTTTGGAGGATCTGTCCAATGGTGATAGATGTGTGTTGAAGTCACCCATAATTATTGTGTTGAGGTCTATTTCATTTTGGAGCTTGAGGAGAATTTGTTTCATGAACATCGTAGCACCATTATTTAGTGCATAAATATTGATAATTGTTATGTCTTGTTGGTGAATGGTTCCTTTTAACAGTATATAATGTCCTTCCTTATCCCTTTTGATTAACTTAGTCTTGAAGTCGATTTTATTTGATATGAGGATGTCCACCCCTGCTTGTTTATGAGGATAAGTGTGCATGGTGTATTTTTTCCCAACCTTTCACCTTCAGCCTGTGTGTCTTTGCTTTTCAGATGTGTCTCCAGGAGGCAACATATTGTTGGATTTGTTTATTTAATCCAAGTTACCAGCCTATGTCGCTTTATTGGAGAGTTGAAGCCATTTACATTCAGAGTTACTATTGATGTATGGTTTGTACTGCCAGCCATGTTTGATTATTTATCTTTTTTTAAATTTAGTTTGTTTCTCCATGATAAGCTTTCACCCTGCCTCTGTCATTACCAAGGTACTTCCCACTGATGGTTTTGGTTGTTGTTTTTCATTTCTTTCTTGTGTAGTGTTTTTCTCAAGACGCTTTGTAAAGCTTGTTTTCTGGCTTCAAATTCTTTTAGCTTTTGTTTATCATGAAAGATTCTTATTTTATTGTAGTACCTGATGGTTAATTATGCTGGATACATAATTCTTGGTTGGCATCCATTGTCTTTCAGTGTTTGAAATACGTTTTTCCAGGATCTTCTCGCTTTCAGCATCTGTGATCAAATATCCGTTGTTAACCTTATTGGTTTACCACTGAATGTATTCTGCCTCCATTCTCTTGTAGATTTATTATTTTCTCTTTGTTCTGTATATTGGATATCTTCATAACAATGTGTCTTGGCATTCGTCTACTGTGATTTTGTGTGCTCTTGTCCTGTATGCATCTACAATTTGTATATCCATTTCCTTTTTTATTTCTGGAAAGTTTTCTGTAATTATTTCATTCAGCAGTTTTCTCATTCCCTTGGTTTGAGTCTCTGTACCTTCCTCTATCCTGATGACTCGTAAGTGTGGTTTTATTTATGTTATCCCAAATCTCTTGGATGTTTTTCTTGTGATTTTTTTGCCAGCCTTTCTGAGTTGGCTGGACTCGTTTCAAGATGATATATTTTGTCTTCATTATCTGACGTTCTGGCTTCTACTTGCTCCACTCTGTTAGTGATACTCTCAATGGAGTTCTTAATTTGGTTTATCATTTCCTTCATTTCTAGAATTATTGTTTGATTTTTTTTATAATCTCTATCCACTGATAAAGATGCTTAACTTTTTCTTTTATATGTTTATGTAATTCATTTTCAATTTTTCTTTTACTGTTTGGATTTTCTGTCTCGTATCTTCTTTAAGTTTCCATTCCATCTGTCTAAGGTATTCCTTGAGTTCTTTATATGACCACTTTTCTGATGAATCCTGGTCCTCCTGAATATTTAGGGTGTTCTTCGTTGTTTGTTCTCCTTTTCTTCCTTGCTTGTTTATGCTGCTCATGTTACTTCTTGTTCTGTTTGACTGCTGAGTTACTGTTTACTCTTATAAATTTATTTGATGCTTGGGAGGAAAGATTTTAGAAGGGAAGGGAAAAAGTCACTAAAGAGAATGAGAGTAGGCAGGTAGAATGCAAGGAATGGGAAATAAGAAAATTGAAAAGAAATGAAATACAATAGAAAAAATAGAAAATAAAGAATGAAAATGATTTTTTTAAAAAATGATAATGATAATATAAAATTAAAATTAAAATTTTAAAAAATAATAATAACAAAATATGGGAGGTGAGGGGGGATTGCAGAGGAAAGGAAAGGCAGCAGAATACAACAGTTACTAGTATGGTATTATGTAAAAATGTGGATGTGTAACCCATGTGATTCTGCAATCTCTACTTGGTTTAAAAAAGGGAGTTCATAACTCACTTGAAGCTAATGTATGCTAATGTATGAAATATGATATGTCAAGAGCTTTGTAGGGTTTTGAACAACCAATAAAAAAATAAAATAAAATAAAATTATTTTGCCATTTAAAAAAAAAAAGAAAATAATTTTGAAGTTTATCTATGATCCAGGGGCAAGTTAAATGAAACAGTTTCCAGTTGTTAAGTCACCAAAAAATTTATTATTTCATGTGTTATTTATTTGCTTTGTAGTATGTTTAAATTTTATTTTTGGAAAGTTTTTAACCTTATTAAATTTGTTTATTTGTTCTGGGGGAAGCAATTGTATATAGGTTAAGTATTGTTTATCAAAAATGCTTAGAACAAGAAGCATTTCAGATTTTGGATTTTTTTGGAATTATGGAATATTTATACACACATAATCTTGGGGATAAGACTCAAGTGTAAATATGAAATTCATTTATATTTCATACATGCCTTAGACCCATAGCCTGGAGGAAATTTCATACAACATTTTTAGTATACCTGCATTTTGACTGTAACCTGTCAAATGAAGCCAAGTAGGAAACTTTTCACTTGTCACATTCCAGTACTAAAACACGTTAGATTTGGCATTTTGGATTTGGGATTTGGGGATTAGGGGTGCCCAGTTTCCAGAGGGCAAATTCTATTTTTCTACTAAAGTAAACTCATTTATCATAGTAAGTTGTCCTAAGTTAATTATCTTTGTATCCACAAAATTCCTAAAACTTATTGTGGTGCCTATATTTCTCCTTAAAATCATATTTCAAACATTTAATCTTGCTTCATTGAATAAAAACAAATCATATTTTCATCTAATTTTTAGATTCTTTAATTAATTAACACAATTGCTCTCTTATTAAAGGTTCTTTCACTTAAAATACATATTTTACATTGATATTAATAATAGATTTTCTGGAATTATCAATAAAATTTTTATACAATAGCTTTTGCTCCCTGTATTTTCAAACACCACTTAACTTGTGTGTTTGTGTTGCAAACAACTTAGAGCTGATTTTGTATTTTTACTTCAAATGACATTTTCTACACACTTTCATTTATTTTTTATAATTTATTCTTTTTTACTAGTTTTTTTAGTTGTTGATGGATCCTTATTTAATTAATTAATTTATATGCAGTGCTGAGAATCCAACCAGTGCCTCACACATGCTAGACAAGTGCTCTACCACTGATCCACAACTCTAGCCCACTCCAGTTTATTCTTAAAATTCACATTTTTTTTTAGTTTATGTATAGGTATTTTTTTATTGGCTCTACACAGCACTGGTATACTATCATATTTCTTTTTTTAATTGGTTCTTTTTATACATAACATTAAGATTATACATAACATTAAGATTCATTTTGGCATAATTATAAAAGCATGAAATATAATTTGCTCTAATTCAGTCCCCAGTACTTCCTCTTTTTCTCCTTTCCTCCCTCTTTCTGTTCCCTTCCCTCCACTCTACTGATCTTTCCGCTATTTACTTTTAGTTTGGGGGGATTGTGCAGGTGTGTGTTGTGTGTATACATAATGGTGAGATCCAATACGTTTTTTCCCTTTCATTTGTTGTTTTATGGTAATACCGTGTGATTATTTTTATAGTGTTTAAGTTCTTTTATGAGGATTTTGGAAAATAAAAGCAATAAATTTGTGTTCTCAGATGGTCATCATGAACCGGAAAAAAAAAATAAAATAAAATAAAAAATTTTAAAACATTTTTTAAAAGTTAAAGAACAGCAACAAAAAAATGAAAATAAAAGAAAACAAAAAAAAACAAAAACAAAAACAAAAAAAAACAAATTAAAATAATAATAATAACAATAAATACAGTCATAGATTGCAATAAACTTCTTTTCCAGTACGTAGAGCTGTGCCCACTGGGCCAAGCTTCTCCTTTCAATAAGTGGGAACCAATCACTGTGCAGCAGCTCTTCCTCCCAGACTGGGTGGGTGTCCAATCCTGAGTGCCTAGGGCCTTCTTTTGTGTTTCCTCAAGCCAGGCCCCACTCACCTGTGACACTCACCACAATACTGGCTACATGCCAGGTCTGCTGCTCCTAGGAGCCCTGTTTTCATGAACGCCTGGGAACACTCTCCCTGTTTGTCTCCCTCAGACCCTAAGTTTGTAGAGCTTAGGCCTGAGAACCCCCAGCGAATTTGCTTGCACTCCGGAAGCCATGCCCCCAGAAGCTGGAGCAAGAGACTTCAGTTTTCAGCACTGGTGGGAGCGGTGGCCTGGAGGTCTGCACCACGAGTCCCGTGCCACTCCTAATTCCCTCGGTCTGGCTATCGCGCTCAAGGGAGAGCTGGGAGGGGCTCTTAAGATTTCCCCACAAGTTCGCAAATTTACAGGAATTTGTTTCACTTTCAATCACTTCCTGCTTCAGGACACATGTATTCTTCCATGTTTCTTGACAGGTCTTTTCATGAGAGTTCTTTCAAGACACATTACTTTCAATTTCCAAAATCACTTTTGAAGCAAAACTCACATAAACTTTATGATGAATTATAACTCTGATATTACCATTAGATGTATGACTGGTTGGAATTAATGATTGCATAACGATATAGGATTTCTTATATATTTTCAGATAAAAATTCAATCCATTATTTAAAGTGGAACGAGTTATATTATTTATTCACAGTATGGTCTATTCATGCATTATCTCTATATTCATAGACGCAGTGTACACTTCTTTATACCCCCAATACTAATTTATATGTCTTCAAAATATTGCTCCCTGAAATGTTGGAAGAAATACTCATGTCACCTGATCTACTTATACATTTAATCACAGAAATATTCGGAACACAAAATGCAAAGCTCACACTTATGTTTGTACCAAAGCCTAAAAGGAAAGTAAACATGGATTACTAAAAACATCCATGTCCAGCTTGCCTAATGCTCTCAAATATCAATCCTATTGGTGACTACATATTTGTTTCTTCTTAAGATTATATATTCAAACTCAACCCTACTGAAAATGTCTAATCCTATCCCTCACTTTATACATTGCCTGATTTCATTATGGCTCTATTTCTATCTGTTTCCTACATATTTTCCCCAGTTCATCATTGTGACTGACTCTTCACATGTGCTGACATTTACATTCACACTCTAATCGATAACCTATTGCTAATAAACGTTTGTTCCTAATCCTATACTCATTCTTTTTCTAAACCTACCGACTATCTTCCTAATCCTACCGACTATCCTTTTTTGACTGGATATTCTCTTCTACATTCAATCAAGCAAGGTACAAGGTCTTATGCCATTGTATATTGATCTATCTGAGACCTCTGTGCAGAATGTAATTTTATTCTAAGTATCACAATCAAGGGTCCAATGCCCTTCTGGGCTTCAAATGTTACCTAGATTTCTAGTTTCACACTTATATTTCACATATATATTCTAGTAAATATCGCAGTTTCAAATACCATTATTCATTCTGCAGGATGATTCCTAAACCAAATCCAACATGTTATTGACCCTAAACATACACTGTTCCCTCAATCTAACTTTACAGAAGAGCAGGGACAGAGTTGGTCTTACAATACAGGAATGTAGGGGATCTTCCACCTGCTGAGAACCTCAAAGGTCCATGCAGACATGATCCCTGGAAAAGAGGTAGGCAGCTATGAAGGACTGAGAGAGCAAAAGTCATCTTCCATGGCAAACAACCTTGTCAGGATGAAGGAGTGTGTCTGAATCAGCCACTTTCTTCTTAATGTAGAGAAGATGGACCAAACAAGGTCTGTGTGGAGAGCTGTTCCCGTGTGTCTATGGTTGATATACCATTCTAACTTGTGACAGTGTCACAGGAAGTAGGGGCAGCCTCCATCTCATGGGACCCTTGGAAGCAGCTATTAGGACAAAGTGTTTGCCAAGGCATTGACCTCATTCAGTTCCTGAAGGAAGTGACCTACCTTACTTCTTTGGTGATGGAACTCTCTGAACTTGGGATCCAGGAAGCCAGGCATCCAGAGCCAGTCCCAGTCCCAGTACCAGTGGGCTCACTTGTTTTGTTTTACCAATGACAGATTCTGTCTTTCTTGGTACCTACTGATGTGAGGATGGCCAAATATCAGGAGAGCTCTGAAGACGGGCCTTTCCTTAGTAAGTAGGTAGTGACTCACCGCTGGCTCCTAACAACTACACAGAGTTGGCCAAGGAAACCAGATCTGCCACAGTACAGGCCATTTCGGGTGAACATAGTAGGGCCCGCTAGTCAGAGGACACTCTGGATATTCAGAGACTTACTTGGGGGAAGGAGGTGCTTTGTGTTTGTGGGTGTGAGTTTGTGGTTTTGTCTCATTTTCTTAGAATAGGTAGGAAAGCTGGTATGTCTGGTTTGCAGTGGACTGTTTCTAGATAGTCTTTTGACAAGGCAAGTGTTTCTATGTCTGTGTATAACACTGTGTCCGTGGTTGTAGACATTAGAAAAGAGAATGCATCAATGAATGTGTCCTGTCTAGTAGAAAGCTTCCCAGCATTCATCCTGCCCAATTTATGACTGCACTGCAGGTTGCCTTATCGATGGGCAACACCTACTATCTTCCTAAGTTTCAGATTTCTTCCTGAATTCTGACCAATCTGCAGAATAGTCTCATGGTTTTGTGTCCAAGATAGGTACCACCCCAAGCTCTGTCACATGGCCATGTACTGAATAGCTGAAGGTAATGGCGAGCTTCTTAGAAAACTCAGATATCAGTGTGACCAGGTAAGTCTCAGTGGAGAAACCATGCTTTGTGCCTTTTGCTTACCTATTTTTCTGTTTCACTGAATGACAGGAAGGTCTTTGACTCAGGCCACCCCTTTGATAAGCATGAAAAAAACAGTTTTCATATGGAAATGATTGGGCATCACCCGTGGCTCTTTGCTTAATTGCTTTGAATGGGATGTGTCTGAATCAGCCTCTTGGCCCTGTGTGAGGCTGTGGCTTATATTTTCAGCACCTGATGGATATAAAGAAAGATCCCATGTGTGCATCCAGAACTAAAATGGCAAAATTCAGTCATTGTGGATGATGTCTCTCTCCTTCCTCTATTAGGTTGCAGACAATCATCAAGTGAGTATAGGGATCCTTTGGGTCAAATGAGTTTTTCAAAGCCATGCAGAGGTGCTTGGGTTTTCTCATGATTCCACTTCACATAAAGAATCTAAACTCCACAGTCAGTAGGCCTCAAATTGGAGAAGCAGACTAGTTGTAATGGCAGGCCTATTTGATCACTCCTGGTTCACAGGAATGGTGTCCAGGCCACCCTGACTTTAGGCAAATGAGGGCCAAGATAGCTTATTTTGGACACTCTCTTGCGCTGCACCCCTCATGGAAATCTCCAGCCAGAGGTTAAAATGAGGGTCTATGTGGAAGAAGATGAGGGCCATGTGGGAATGTTTTGGTTTTAATTTTGGTAATTTGTGTGGCAGTTGGAAGGGATGACTGGGTCCCCCTCGGCTTGTACTCTGGTGTAATACTCCTTAGAGACTGAGTTGTAGAACTGACCTCAGAGAAGTATTGCCATGAATTGTGTGGGGATATTAGGAGGCCACGCATGAGAGTCGCCCTTGGAAACTGAGATCTATGCCAAGGGTGGCTTTCCACAGAACACTGAGAATCTCAGCCAGGATATCACATGATTTTATTCTGAAAAACTTGGCAGCCATAGTTGAGAGTCAAAACACACATGGACCTCACATTGTAGACCTCAATGGGCCTGGCTTCATGTGACCTTTTGGCCACTATTTGGGATGCCTTGCCTGTGATTGTTCTCCAGAGCTTTCATTGAAATGAGCTTCCTTAACATTTAATGGTTCCTGAATGAATTGAAACCCACAGTGACTACAACTTCTTCCTTGAATAATGGCTAGATAAATACCATGAAATTTTTGAAATTTCAATGACCAGTTGGCACTGAAAAACCTTTGGATGTCCTGATGCTGATCATGAGTATACCAGACAGTGCCTTGATTGACAGGGTTTCATAAAAATGGTGTAGAACAGAGATGCCAGTTAGTTGGTGCCTGCTGATTAGTGGGCCTAGAGCAGTGGTGAGCAGATGTGTGACAAAACATCTGTGGTGAGGCCATGTGGAACTGCCATTGGCGTCCAAATGGCTTGTGACTGATATGGTTTCAGCCAACAGACCCAATAGGTAAAGGCATCTTGTTATATGGAGAGGTTTCAGGGAAATGTTCAGAATCAGGTTGCTATGGTCAAGGGGGAAAGCTATGTGGGATAGAAGCCTGGTTATTGCATTCTCCTGCAAACCCTCACCCACCACACGTGACAGAACTCCCTCCAACAATGTGTCCCAATTGACCTCCTTTATTTCGTGAAGCAAATACCAAACTCCCAGTGCAGCAGCAAGAAACACCACTAAAAGTGGAGGATGAACAAATGTCTTCCCAGTTAGCACAGGGAGAAACTTAGCCCCAGTGTCCACAGTTTAGCTACAAAAAAATAATTCAGCACTGCTGCCACATGTTCAATGAAAAATAAGAAACCATGTCTTACAGGTCACATATATGCAGAACCAGCTTTGATGGTCTCTCTATAAAAGAACTAAATCTCCTGAAAACAACATGTATTTCAAGTGCCCAACCTCAGAGGCAGTTTCTCAAGAATTTTTTAGGCCAGCAGAGCTCCATGTTTGAGGAGTGTTTACCTTTTGCCTTACTATTTTGAACTCTGCTACCACCTCCAAGGTTGTGAACTCCTGAGTAAATTCCATTCCAGATATGTATTCACAGATTTTCTAACTCGTCTCCTCTAACTGTATCTTACTTTGGTAAAAGATAATGTCAAGGCATTGTTCTGGATGAGACTGGGAAGATTTTGGGGTAGCACATATTTGCATAGACATTGGATTCATTTTTCAATTTCCCTTTAAAACACTGAATCTCTAACCCTAACCAATTCCAAACTAGAATCTGACTACTAATCCTAATATGATGGAGAAAAATAACAAAAAACAGAAAAGAAGTACAAGCAGTTCAGAGGAGGCAAGGTGTATACTTGGACTTGCCTTTTGCATAATATAGGGTAGGAGTTATAAATCTTGCAAATTTTTTTTGAAATAGTTCTCCATGTGTTTTTAAAGTTAACAAATATGTGAATTCCTTTCTCCCTTTCTCTGTAGCCTATTAAGCACATGTATTTTTATATGCACATATAGAATTCTACCTGGTACCACACGTACATTCTTGTGAGGTGGTTGACTTGGCAGATACAAATTGTGAGAAGAGATCACTCCTCGTAAATGCTATTGGAACTGAAATTTCAAACTATGGGTGAACTTTCTAGTTGAACAACATTATACATAAATCCATGTTCAGTATAATGAATATTTTTGGATCTGTGGATGATATATATTTCATGATGGATTTTGATTGGCATATATATTGTTAGTTTTTAATGTCTCTCTCTCTGTCTCTCTCTCTCTCTCTCTCTCTCTATATATATATATATATATATATATATATATATATATATATATACTCTCCAGATATTTCAAAATATGTAATATATGTGACTTATTATACACGCCCTAAATTCATTCATATTCATTTATGTGGATTTATAATCAACTTTTCACAAGATTATTTTCCAAACTATTCATTCACCTGAAATTCATATTTGTTTCCTAGTACTGACAACTAACTTCAGTGAATGGTGTATACAAATCCTAATATTTCTACAGTAACTAACCCAGTTTAACATCAATGCAAGTAGATTCCTATGGACATGATACGTATTTTGACGTTCATATTTATTCAACAGTGGGACATTATTATTTCTTCAGTTTATGCACATCATAATATATATATTTCATCCAAAAGTTCAAAAATATATAGGAATTTGTTTCACTTTCAATCACTTCCTGCTTCTGAAAACATGTATTCCTCCATGTTTCTTTACTGCTCTTTTCATGAGACTTCTTTCCAAACACATTATTTTTGATTTCCATAATCAATTTTGAAGCAAAACTCACACACTCTTCATGAAAATCCTAATACTAATATTATCATTGATGTATAACTGGTTGTAATGAATGTCTGTATATTAATATTTGATTTCCTGTATTTTTTCAGATATCAATTCAATCCATTATTTATAGTGGAATGAGTATATGTTTTATTCAGAGTATGTTCCATTCATGCATTATCTGTATATTCATAGAAACAGGGTACACCTGTTTGTACCCCCAATACTAATTTATAAGTCTTCAAAATATTGCTCCCAGAAATGGTGGAAGATATACTCATGTCACCTGATCTACATATATATTTTATTACAGTAATATTATGGACACAAAATGCAAAGATCACACTTATGATTGTACCAAAGCCTAAATGGAAAGTGAGCATGGATTAGTAATAACATCCATGTCCAGGTTGCCTAATGCTCTCAAATGTCAATCCAATTGGTGACTACATATTTGTTTCTTGCTAAGATTATATATTCAACCTCAACCCTGTTGAAAATGTCTAATCCTATAACTCACATTATACTTTGCCTGATTTCCTTTTGTCTCAATTGATATTTACTTTCCTACATATTTTCCACAGTTCATCATTGTGAATGACTCTTCACATGTGCTGACATTTACATTCAGTCTCTACCCGAAACCCTATTGCTAAAAAAGTTTTTGTCCAAATCCTATACTCACTCTTCTTTCTAAACCTACTGACTATCTTCCTAATCCTATCGACTATCCCTTTTTGACTGCATGTTCTCTTCGACATTCAATCATCCAAGGTAAAGGTCCTATGCCATTGTATAGCGATTAATCAGAGACATCTGTGCAGAACATAATTCAAAGCTAAGTATCCTACCCAAGGGCCCAATACACTTCTGGGCTTCAAAACTTACATAGATTTGGGTTTTCAAACTTATATTTCACCTATATATTCTTTAAAATTTCGCAGGGTCCCAATAACATTATTCATCCCGCAGAATGATTCCCAACCGAATTCGAACCTGTTATTAACCCTAACCATACGCTGTTCCCTCAATCTACCTTTACAGAGGAGCAGGGATAGAGTTGGTCTTACAATACAGGAATGTAGGGGATCTTCCACCTGCTGAGAACCTCAAAGGTCAATGCAGAAATGATCCTTGGAGAAGTTGTAGGCAGCTATGTAGTACCAAAGAGAGCAAAAGTCTTCTGACATGGTAAAGAACCTGGACAGGATGAAAGGATGTGTCTGAATCAGCCTCTCTCTTCTTAATGTAGAGAAGATGGACCAAAGCAGGCCTGTATGGAGAGAAGTTCCCCGGTGCATATGGTTGATATACCATTCTAACTTGTGACAGTGTCACAGAAAGTAGGAACAGCCTCCATCTCATGAGACCCTTGGCAGCAACTGTTAGGACAAAGTGGTTGCCAAGGCAGTGACCTCATTCATTTCATGAAGAAAGTGACTTCACCTAACTTACTTGGTGATGGAACTCTCTGAACTTGGGATTCAGGAAGCCAGGCATCCAGAGCCAGTCCCAGTAACAGTCCTAGTGGGATCACATGTTTGGTTTTACCAAGGGCAGAGAGAGTCTTTTTTGGTACCTACTGATGTGAGAATGGCCAAATGCCAGGACAGCTCTGAAGAGGGTCCTTTCCTAAGAAAACAGGTAGTTGGTCATCGCTGGCTCCTGACAACTTCACAGATTTGGCCACGGAGACCAGATCTGAGACAGGGCAGGCCAGTTCAGGGTAACAATATGGTCCACAGTCAGAGGACACTCCGGATTGTCACAGACATATTGGGGGAAGGAAGTGCCTTTGTGGGTGTGGGTGTGAGTTTGTGGTTTTGTCTCATGTTCTGAGAATAGGTAGGAAAGGCGATTTGTTTGGTTTGGAGTGGACTGCTTCTAAAAAGTCGTTTGACAAGGTGAGTGTTTCTATATCTGTGTATCTCACTGTGTCCGTGGTTGTAGACATAAGAAAAGAGAATGCATCAATGGATATGTCCTGTCTAGAAGAAAGTTTTCCATCATTCATCCTACCCAATTTATGACTGGACTGCAGGTTGCTTTATGGATGGGCAACCCCTACTATCTTCCTAAGTTCCTGTTTTCTTCCTAAATTTTGGCCACTACCCAGAATAGGCTCATGGTTTTGTGTCCAAGATATGTAACACCTCCAAGCTCTGTGACATGGCCATGTACTGGATAGCTGAATGGAATGGCGAGCATCTCAGGAAACTCAGATATCAGTGTGACCAGGAAAGTCTCAGTGGAGAAATACTGTTTTGGGCCTTCTGCTTACCTATTTTTCTGTTGCCCTGAATGTCAGGAAGGTCCTTACCTCAGGCCACTCCTTTTTGAAGCCTGAAGTAAACAGTTTTTAAATGCAAATGAATGGGCATCACCTGTGGTGCTTTGCTTAATTGCTTTCGAAAGGGATGTGTCTGAATCAGCTGCTTGCCTCTGGGTCAGGCTATGGATTAGATTCTCAGCACCTGATGGATATAAAGAAAGTTCCCATGTGTGTATTGAAAACGAAAATGGTAAAAATATCCGTCATTGTGGATGAAGTTTCTTGCCTTCCTCTGTTAGGTTCCTAACCTCCATCAAGTGAGAATAGGATCCTCTGGGTCAAATGAGTTCTTTGAACTCCTGCAGAAGTGCTTGGGTTCTCCCATGATGCCAAATCACATAAAGAATCTATACCTGACAGTCAGTTGGCCTCAAATTGGAGAAGCAGAGCAGTATTAAAGGCAGGCCTATTTGATCACTCCTGGTTCACAGGAAGGGTGTCAAGGCCACCCTCATTTTAGGCAAATGACGGGCAAGGGTGCATATTTTGGACATTGCCTTGGGCTGCGCTCCTCATGGAAACCTCCAGCAAGAGTTTATGATGAGTGTGTATATGGAAGAAGATGAGGGTCATGTGGGAATGTTTTGGTTTCAATTGTGGTCATTTGTGTGGCGGTTGGAAGAGATGACTGGGTCCACATGGGCTTGAACTCGGGTGTGATTCTCCTTCGAGACTGAGTTCTGGAACTGACCTCAGAGAAGTATTGCCATTAATTGTGTTGGGATTGTAGGAGGCCACGCATGACAGTCACCCTTGAAACCTGAGATTGGGCCCTGGGTGGCTTTCCACAGAGCACTGAGAATCTCAACCAGGATATCACATGATTTTATTCTGAAAGACTTGGCAGCCATAGTTAAGAGTCAAAACACACATGGACCTCACATTTTAGACCTCAATGGGCCTGTCTGCATATGACATTTTGACCACTCTTTGGAAAGCCTTGCCTGTGAGAGTTCTCCAGAGCTTTCATTGAAATGAGCTTCCTCACCATTTAATGGTTCTTGGATGAATGAAAACCCCAAAGTGCCTCCAACTTCATTCTTGAACAATGGATAGATAAATACCATGAAATTTTTGAAATTCCCAATGACCAGGTGGCACTGGAGAACCATTGGATGTCCTATTGCTGCTCATGAGTGTACCAGACAGTGCCTTGATTGACTGGAGTTCTTGAAAATGGTGTGGAACACAGATGCCAGTAAGTTGGATCCTGCTGAGTAGTGGGCCTAGAGCAGTGGTGTGCAGTTGTCTGATAACATATTTGTGGTGTGGCCATGTGGGTGTGTCATTGGCTTCCAAATGGCTTGTGACTGACTTGGTGCAGCCAGCAGAAAATTATATGAAAAGGCATCTGGTTATATGGACAGGTTTCAGGGCAATGTTCAGAATCAGGTTGCTATGGTCAAGGGAGCAAGAAATGTGGGATAGAAGCCTGGTTGGTGCATTCTCCTGAAGTCCCTGACCCACCACACCTTACAGGACTCCCACCAGCACTGTGACCCATTTAAAATCCTTGTATGTTGTGAAGCAAATACAAAACACCCAGTGCAGCAGCAAGAAACACCACGAAAATTGGAGAATGACCAAATGGCTTCAAAGTCCACACAGGGAGACACTTAGCCCCCAGTGGCCACAGTTTATCTACAAAGAGAGAATTCATCACTGCTTCCTCATGTTCATTAGAAAATAAGAAACCATATCCTCCAGGTCACATAGATGCAGACCCAGCTTTGATGGTCTCCGTACACAGGGAGCTAAAGCTCCTGACAACAACATATTTTTCAAGTGTCCAACCTCAGAGGCAGTTTCTCAAGAAGTCTTAATGCCTGCATAGCTCCATGTTTGTGGAGTGTTTACACTGTCCCTTACTTTTGGAAACTCCTCTACCACCTCCAAGGTTGTGAACTCCTGAACATTTTCCATTCCAGGTATGTATTCACAGATTTTCTAACTCTTCTTCTCTAATTGTGTCTTACTAGGGGCGAAGATATTGTCAAGGCATTGTTCTGGATGATAGTGGGAATTTTTTGTAGCACATATTTGCATACACATTGGATTTATTTTCCTATTTTCCATTTGAAATACTGAATAACTGACACTAACCCATACCCTAATAGACTCTTACTACTAATCCTAATATGATGGAGTAAAATAACCCAAACAGAATAGAAATGCAAGCATTTCAGAGGAGGCATGGTGTATAGTTAGACTTGGCTTTTGCATGATAAAGTGTAGGTGTTATAATTCAAGTTAATTTTTAATTGAAATAGTTCCATGGGTACTTAAAGTAAACAAATATGTGAATTCCTCTCTCCCTTTCTCTGTAGCCTATTCAGCACATGTATTTTTATATGCACATATAGAATTCTACCTGGTACCACAGGTACACTCTTGTGAGGTGGCTGACTTGGCAGATAGAAATTGTGAGAATAGATCACTCCGCCTAAACGCTGTTGAAACTGAAATTTCAAACTATGGGTGAGCTTCCTAGTTGAACAACATTATACATAAATCCATGTTCAGTAAAATGAATATTTTTGGATCTGTGGATGATATATATTTCATGCTGAATTTCGATTGGCATATGTATTACTAATTTTTAATGTCTCTGTGTGTGTGTGTGTGTGTGTGTGTGTGTGTGTGTGTGTATATATATATACACACACACACACACTAAATTTTTTTAAAATATAAAATATATGTGTCTTATTATACACTCCCTAAATTCATTCATATTCATGTATGTGGATTTAGAGTTAACAATTCACAAGATTATTCACGGAAATATTCATCCACCTGAAATACATATTTTTTCCTAGAAATGAAAAATAACTTCAGTGAATGGTGGATACAAATCCTAATATTTCTACAATAATTGATCCAGTTTGTCATCAATGCAAGTAGATTCCTATGGGACATGATGTGTATTTTGATGTTCATTTTTATTCACCACTGGTATGTTACAATTTCTTCAGTTTATGCACATTATAGGATATATATTTCATCCATACGTTAGCAAAATTATAGGCATTTGTTTCACTTTCAATCATTTTCTGCTTTAGAACACATGTAATCCTCCATGTTTCTTGACTGGTTTTTTCATGAGACTTCATTCCAAACATATTATTTTCGATTTCCATAATCAAATTTGAAGCAAAACTCACACACCCTTCATGATAAAGTATAACCCTAATATTACTATTAGATGTATAACTGGTTGGAATGAATGATTGTATATCAATATAAGATTTCTTATATATTTTCAGATATCAAATCAATCCATTATTTAAAGTGGAACCAGTTATATTATTTATTCACACTATTGTCTATTCATGCATTGTCTCTATATTCATAGACACAGAGTACACCTCTTTGTAAACCCAATACTAATTTATACGTCTTCAAAATTTTGCTCCCAGTAATGGTGGAAGAAATACTCATGTCATCTGATCTACATATACATTTTATCAGAGTAATATTCTGGACACAAAAAGAAATGGTCACACTTATGTTTGCACGAAAGCCTAAATGTAAAGTGAACATGGATTACTAAAACCATCCATATCAAGTTTGGCTAATGCTCTCAAAATTCAATACTATTTGTGACAACATATTTGTTTCTTGCTAAGATTATATATTCAAACTCAACCCTGTTGAAAATATCTAATCCTATCTCTCACTTTATACTTTTCCTGATTTCATAATGTCTCTATTTATATCAGCTTTCCTACATACTTTCCGCAGTTCATCATTGTGACTGACTCTTCAATTGTGCTGACACTTACATTCACACTCTAATCCAAACACTATTGCTAAGGAACTTTTGTTCCAAATCCTATACTCACTCTTCTTCTTAAACCTACTGACTATCTTCCTAATCCTACCCATTATCCCTTTTTGACTGGATGTTCTCTTATACATTCAATAATCCAAGGTACAGGGTCTAATGCCATTGTATATCGATCTATCTCAGACATCTGTGCAGAACATAATTCAACGCTAAGTATCACAATCAAGGGCCCATCCCCATTCTGCGCTTCAAATCTTACTTAGATTTCTGTTTTCATACATATATTTCACCTATATATACTTATAAATGTCGCAGGTTCCCAGTACCATTATTCATCCAGCAGAATGATTCCTAATTCAAATTGAACATATTATTAACCCTAACCATACACTGTTCCCTCAATCTAACTTTACAGAAGAGCAGGGACAGAGTTGGTCTTACAATACAGGAATGTAGGGGATCTTCCACCTCCTGAGAACCTCAAGGTCCATGCAGAAATGATCCCTGGAGAAGATGTAGACAACTATGAAGGACCTGAGAGAGCAAAAGTCAGCTTCCATGGAAAACAACCTGGTCAGGATGAAGGGTTGTTTATGAATCAGCCTCTCTCTTCTTAATGTAGAGGAGATGGACCAAACCAGGTTGGTGTGGAGAGCTGTTCCTAGGTGCCTATGGTTGATATACCATTCTACCTTGTGAAAGTGTCACAGAAAGTAGGGGCAGCCTCCATCTCATGGTAGTCTTGGAAGCAACTGTTAGGACAAAGTGGTTACCAAGGCAGTGATCTGATTCAGTTCCTTAAGGAAGTGACCTCACCTCACTTCTTTGTTGATGGAACTCTCTGAACTTGGTATCCAAGAAGCCAGGCACCAAGAGGCAGTCCCAGTCTTAGTGGTCTCACTTGTTTGGACTTACCAAGGACAGAGTCAGTCATTCTTGCTACCTACTGATGTGAGGACGGCCATAACCAGGAAAGCTCTGAAGAGGGGCTTTTCCTGAGAAAGTAGGTAGTGGCTCACTGCTGGCTCCTGACAACTTCACAGAGTTGGCCAAGGAGACCAGATCTGAGACAGGACAGGCCATTTCATTGGAACATAGTATGGCCCACCAGTCAGAGGACACTCCGGATAGTCACAGACCTACATGGGGGAAGGAGGTGTCTTTGTGGGTGTGGGTGTGGGTTTGTGGTTTTGTCTCATATTCTGAGAATAGGTAGGAATGGCGGTTTGTTTGGTTTGGAGGGAACTGTTTCTAGTAAGTCATTTGACAAGGCGAGTGTTTCTATGTCTGTTTATACCACTGTGTCCCTGGTTGTAGACATTAGAAAAGAAAATGCATCAATTGGTGAGTCCTGTCTAGTAGAAAGCTTCTCAGCTTTCATCCTGCACAATTCATGAATGGACTGTGGCATGACTTATCGATGGGGAACACCTGCTAACTTCTTAAGTTCCTGTTTTCTTCCTGAATTGTGTGCACTCTCCAGAATAGGCTCATAGTTTTGTGTCAAATATATGTACCACCTCAAATCTCTGTGACATGGCCATGTACTGGATAGCTGAAGGGAATGGCGAGCATCTCAGAAAGCTCAGATATCAGTGAGACCAGGAATGCCTCATTGGAAAAACTCTGCTTTGGACATTTTGCTTACCGATTCTTCTCTTGCCCTGAAAGTCAGGAAGGTCTTTGCATCAGGTGTGTCATGTGGGAGTGTTTTGGTTTTAATTGTGGTCATTTTTGTGGCCGTTGGAAGACATGGCTATGTCCACCTGGGCTTGAACCCTTATGTGATTCCCCTTAGAGACTGAGTTCTGGAACTGACCTCAAAGAAGTATTGCCATGTATTGTGTTGGGATTTTAGGAGGCCACGCATGAGAGTCGCCCTTGGAAACTGAGATCTAGGCCCAGGGAGGCTTTCCGAAGAGCACTGGAAATCTCAGGAAGGACATCACATGATTTTATTCTTAAAACTTGGCAGCCATCGTTGCAAGTCAAAACACACATGGACCTCACATTGTAGACCTCAAATGCCTGGCTTAATGTGACCTTTTAGCCTGTCTTTGGGAAGCCTTGCCTGTTAGAATTCTCCAGAGCTTTCATTGAAATGAGCTTCTTCTCAATTTAATGGTTCCTGAATAAATTGAAACCCACAGTGCCTTCAACTTCATCCATGAAAAATGCCTAGATAAATATCATTAAAGTTTGGAAATTCCCATCACCTGGTGGCACTGGAGAACCTTTAGGTGTCCTATTACTGATCATGAATGTACCAGACAGTGCCTTGATTGACTGGGTTTCATGAAAATGGTGTAGAACAGAGATGCCAGTAACTTGGAGCCTGATGAGTAGTCGGCCTAGAGCAGTGGTGTGCAGGTGTGTGTTAAAACATCTGTGGTGGGCTGATGTGGATATGCCATTGGCTTTCAAATGCCTTGTGACTGATATAGTGCAGCCCCCATACCCTTGTATGTAAAGGCATCTTGTTATATGGACAGGTTGAAGGGCAATGTTTAGAATCAGATTGCTGTGGTCAAGGGGGCAAGCTATGTGGGATATAAGCCAGGTTGGTGCATTCTCCTGCAGACCCTTACCCACCACACATGACAGAACTCCCTCCATCACTGTGTCCCAGTTGAACTTCTCGTATTTTGTGAAGCAAATACCAAACTCCCAGTGCAGCTGCAAGAAACACCACGAAAAGTGGAGGATGACCAAATGGCTTCACAGTCCACACTGCAAGACACTTAGCGCCCAGTGGCAACAGTTTACCTATAAAGAGAGAATTCAGCCCTACTGCTTCATGTTCATAGGAAAAAAAGAAACCATGTCCTCCAGGTCATATAGATGCAGACCCAGCTTTGATGGTCTCACTACAAAGGAAGCTAAAGCTCCTGTCATCAACATATATTTCAGGTGCCCAATCTCAGAGGCAGTTTCTCAAGAAGTCTTTAGGCCAGCAGAGCTCCATGTTTTTGGAGTTTTTACCCTGTCCTTTACTTTTGGAAACTCCTCTACAACCTCGAAGGTTGTGAACTCCTGAGCATTTTCCATTACCGATATGTATTCACAGATTTCTAACTCTTCTCCTCTAATTATGTCTTACTTGGAGTGAAGGAAATGTCAAGGCATTGTTCTGAATGAGAGTGGGAAGATTTTTGGGTAGCACATATTTGCCTACACATTGGATTCATTTTCGAATTTTCCATTCGAAATACTGAATCCCTGACTGTCAGGGGTAGAAGGAATTCTTCTTCAAAGAACAGCCTGACACTTACAAGAAACAGCCCCCAGGAGACATCCTGTCTGGAAGACATCCTGTAGCCATATATGTCCCTGAGACATCCTGTGGCCATCTTTCTTCCAGAAACATCCTGAAGTTATCTCACCTTGTGAAGACATCCAGGAACTGCTGATAATAGAGCTTTTCCATATCCAGCATATTAATACCCATGTGTGAACAATAAAATTTTGCAGCTTGATCAGAACTCCTGTGTTGCTCTCATCTCTCATGCCTCTTGTCCCTTCATTCCTCCCCATCTAGGTTCGCTGACCACGTTGATGTGTCCTGCCGGCCGGGACATCTGGCACCCACCGACTGGGGCTCAAGCCTTTGACTGAGGGGGAACCCCTTCCTCCTGGAAGACTTGGTCAAGAGGAGCTCACGATCGCCTCAGCAGACACCACCCGGAGACATATCCAGGAGGAAGGTGGGGATGATGCACGGTGAGTGACGCACCATGTGACAAGCAGTATCGTCACATGATTTTTTTATTTCAGGCCTCAAGGAGTCCTTCAAGACATGAGGGGCACATGTTAAGAAAAAGGACTTAAAATTTTTCTTTTCATACATAGAAGAATTGTGTCCATGGTTTCCTCTTGAAGGGACCATTGATGGCAAAAATGGCTTAGAGTAGGAGACTGTTTAAAAGATTATTATGAATCATTTGGCCCAGAAAAAAATGCCAGTTCCCACCTTTTCTTACTGGAACTTAATTAATGAAATTCTTAAAAGTTTTCGCTTTGACAATGGTAACTTACAACTTGTCAGGATTGGGGAAGAGATTATGCAAAAGACCTCTCGTCCCCCCTCTGCATGCCCATCATTAGTATAGACATAGAACCTTCTCAGTCTTCCCAGGACCCTGAGAACCTTCCTGGTCCCCCTCAAAATACGACCCTAATTAATAAGGCTCCAATGATTAAAAACCACCTTTATCCAGTTTTAAATCCCAGAGACACATTGACCCCTGGGGAGGACGCTATCTTGGAGAAGGAAGCACCTCTCTAACATTCAGAACACCCGCGACCTCTCAGGACCGTGCCACAGCCTATAGGATTTACCAAGCGAAGGTGAAAGCACCTATGTAAAACATCTTGCCTTTGAAAATGCTAACCCAGCATGTCAGAATGTTCTTCAACCACATAAGAATAAAGGGAAACTTTCTGAAGTTATTAGACTCTGTGCAGACGTGGGTGCAGCCCATGCCATGGGTCTGGCTTTAGGGACCGCCTTTACCAAGGCCTTTCACAATCCTGGCTCACGTACTTGCTTTACTTGTAAACAACCTGGCCATTTTGCATGTGAGTGTCCCACAGGCAAACAAAGCCTAGGAATAGCGTCTCCTCAAACTGGGGCTTAACCGCCCCCAGCTACCCTTTTCCATAGAAGTGGTAAAGGTCATCACTGGGCCAGTGAGTGTAGATCTAAGACAAATGCCCTCACACAGCCTATTTCTTCCTACTTCTCGGGAAACTCCCTGCGGGGCCAGCCCCCGGCCACAACATCCCCCACGACAAACACAGGAGCAATAAAGTTTGTTCCCTCCTAAACTCCCAACCTACCACAAAATCCTTCTCCACAATTGCCTCCCTCCAACTAGCCACCCCAGGCAGCACAAAATTGGACCTCTGTGCTGCCACAAATACAATATTAGACCCAATGCAAGGGCCCCAGATAATACCCAATGAAATTATGGGTCCCCCTCCATCTCATACATGTGCCCTTAAACTTGGAAGAGCCTCCACTACCATACAAGGTGTTCAGGTCTTCGTTGGCATTAATGATAATGATTTCACTGGAGAAATAAAAATACTGGCCACTGCTATTAATGGAGTTGCCGCCATCCCAGCAGGAACAAGACTTGCACAATTAATTCTCCTTCCCTTGGATTCAGGAGGCATTTCCAAAACCCAAACCTACCTCGGGGGACTGCCTTCTTGGGCTTCTCTGATGTGTATTGGGTTCAGCCCATTTCTCACAATAGACCCACCCTTACCTTACTTACTGAAGGAAAGGAATTCCAAGGAGTTCTAGATATTGGAGCTGATGCCACAATTATTTCTCAAAAATACAAGCCATCAGGTTAGCCCCTCACTCCATCCTTGACTGACCTTAAAGGGATAGGAAAATAAAAAAATCCTCTGGTCAGCTCTAGGTCTATTAGCTGCACTTATAAAGATGGTAATAAGTCAACTGTCACTCCTTTCGTTGATTCTGACCTCCCTGTTAACGTATAGGGAGGAGATATTTTGAGTTATTGGAAGTTATTCTCGCCAGTCCCAATTCCATGGTGACTCATCAAATGCTTCCTATGAATTTTGTTCCTGGTACAGGCCTGGGGATACTGAAACAAGGACTGGTGGAGGCTATACAACCCATACAAAAACAAATACATGTGGACTTGTGTATTCAGATTTTTAGTGTCAGTCCCTGACCCTCCTGTACCCCATGCAGATAAAATTATTTGGGAGACTCAGACTCCTGTGTTGGTGGATCAGTGGCCCCTTACCCAAGAAAAATTGGAGGCTGCCTCCACGTTAGTGCAGGAACAGCTTGCAGCCGGCCATGTAAAGCCCTCAACCTCATCATGGATTACTCCTATTTTTATTATCAAGAAAAAATCAGGCAAGTGGTGCCTTTTACAATATTTGTGTGCCATTAATAAAGTTATGCGCCCGATGGGAGCACTACAGCCAGGCATTCCCACACCAGTGGCGATTCCAAAAAACTATTGTAAAATGGTTATTGACTTAAAAGATTGCTTTTTTACCATCTTTTTACATCCTGAGGATAGACCCTATTTTGCCTTTAGTCTCCCTCACATTAATTTTCAGGGCCCTATGCAGAGATTTCAATGGAAGGTTCTTCCCCAAGGTATGGCCAACAGCTCTAGTCTTTGAAAAAAACACGTTGCTCAAGCAGTAGACCCTGTGAGAGAGCGATGAGCACAAAATTATATTTTACATTATATGGATGATTTGTTAATTGCTGCACCTAATACCCATGACCTTAATAATTGTTACTTGGACTTTTACAAAACCTCACTACCTTGGGACTACAGATAGCTCCAGATAAGTTTCAAACACAGGACCCTTATACCTATTTGGGCCTTAAACTTCAAGATAATCAGATCCAAATTCCTAAAATACAAATATGTGTTTACCATCTTCACACACTTAATGATTTTCAAATATTACTGGGGGATATTCAATTGCTAGGAACATATTTAAAATTACCCACTTGTGTACTTTTGCCCCTTAATGATATTTTGATAGGTGATTCCCACCCCTCCTCCCCTCAAAAGCTTACTCCCGAGGCATGACATGCATTAAACCAAGCCACAGAAGCCATTGCCCAAAAGTTTGTTACACAAATTTCTTATAACCTTCCTCTGGTTCTGGTTATTTTCCACACTCCTCATACACCCACAGGAATATTTTGGCAGCGAGATCCACATTTTAAAAATAAAGGCTGCCCCTTGCTTTTGGTCCTTGTATCCACCACATCCTCCAAGGTTATTACTGTTTATCTTGCTCAGGTAGCTTCTCTTATTTTTGAAGGTCGTTTGCTTTCTCGACAACATTTTGGCAAAGACCCTGATAATATTTTAATTCCATATACTAAGGACCAAACCCTTACTACAATTTTTACTAGAGACATGGATCAATGGGGTATTGCCCTATCAGGCTTTTTGGGAACAATTCATAACCACATCCCCAATGACCCCGTTTTAAATTTTGTCCAGTTACATTCATTTATTTTTCCCAAAATTACTCAAAAGGCTCCCATTCCTCAAGAACTTACTGTCTTTACAGATGGTTCCAGTAATGGCCGTGCAGTCTTTGTTGTCAATAACAAGCCTACCACCTTTGATACTGTCTATCAGTCAGCTCAGTTTGTGGAATTGTTCACCATAACACAAGTTTTCATAAAGTTTTTTTGATAATCTTGTTAATATTTATACAGACAGTGCCTACATTGCTCTTTCTGTGCCCCTGCTGGAGATTTCACCAACCATTATGGCTTCTTCCAATTCCCCCTTTCTGTTTCACCAGCTTCAGCAGCTAATTCAGGCCAGAAAACATGCATTTTCCTTAGGACACATCATGACACACTCTGACCTTCTGAGCCCTCTAACACAAGGTAATGCCCAAGCTGATGCAGCAACACGTTCCATCTTTCCAATTTTTGTTGGCTCCATTCAAAAGGCTATGGAGTTACAAAATCTTCACCATCTAAATTCCCAGAGCCATCGATTACTTTGGAAAATTACCAGGCAACATGCATGAGAAATAGTAAAAGCATGCCCTGGTTGCACTGTCTCCCTCCCCATTCAACACTTGGGAGTTAACCCCCGAGGATTACAGCCCAATCAGGTTTAGCAAATGGATGTTATTCATTTTCCTGAATTTTGAAAAACCAAATATATATACGTTTCTATAGATACCTTCAGTGGCTTTAGTTTTGCATCACCACATTCTGGAGAGGCTACCAAAGATGTCCTTTCTCATCTTGTTTCAGCCTTTTTTGTAATGGGTAAACCAATACATATTAAAAAAGATAAATGTCCTGCATATACCAGTGCCAAGTTTAAACAGTTTTGTGCTACCTTGCAATTTTGTCATACTACTGAAATTCCATACAACTCTCAGGGCCAAGGCATGTGGAACTTGCCCAGCTTAGCTTAAAGACTTGGCTATCCCGTCTTAAGGCTTCCGCCCTTGTATTTACCACTCCCAGGGATCGCCTTAACCATGCATTATTTGCCCTTATTTTTCTTACCTTAGACAGTGAAGGCCATTTGGCCACAGACAGACACTGGCATCCTTCGTCCAATTCTGTTCGCTCGCCTGTTATGTGGTGCAATCCCATTACAAATAAATGAAAACGCCCAGATCCTATCCTCATCAGGGGATGAGGCTCAGCTTGTGTTTTGGACCAAGAGCAAGCATCCCCAAGATGGTTACCAGAATGCCTGGTTAAACAGGTAAATTACTTACCTCAACCCAGGGACGGAGGCCCTCCCCCTGAGGACAAATTTTCCTCCATTTCAGATACAGCCAACAATCTGTGTGAGGATCCTGCTTAAGGCACTTCTGCTGAACAGGTTTGAACACGGAGACCTTGGACCTCCAATTTCCAACATCATGGAGTACCTTTTTGCCCCCCCCCCCGTGAATGCAAAGGAGGATTTTGGACTGAGGCTCCCACTAGTTGGACCCAGACTGCTGACTGCATGACTAAGGTGACTTACCTCCGTGCCAAGGTTGACCATAATCTCGGAGGAGTTCATCAGCCTAAATGGGTATGTGTTAACAAGCCAAAGATTATTCCCCCTAGTACAAGTAAAGCTCTCCAAAATTGTTCTGCAACTTGTACGCATACCCAGGCGATGCATGTCTCTTGTAATGTGTCGGCTTCACTTTGTGTTAATAAACAGGGAGAACAATTTTTTGAAGCCTCCCTAACTAAAACTCATGCAGCAGGGGGACCACTATTCATTATACCCCCATTCTCTTTGACCATGGAGGAGATGGCAAATACACCAAGCTACAGTCAGCTGGGTGCCAAGGCACTGTCGGAAAAGGTTCCTACTGGCCCATTAAGGCCCCTACAGGGGTCTCTGATGGTGGAGGACCCACTTATTCTGTCAAGCATCCTCAGATAATCAAACTTTTGAAACCCCAAATCCCTGAGCTCACATATCATCCCTTAATGTAGCCTAAATCCCAGTTCCCAGGTTTAGATACCAATACATTAGATATTTTGCAAACTACATTCTCCTAGCTTAATAATTCGAACCCCACCCTTGCTGGTGATTGCTGGCTCTGCATGACAGCAGGGGCAATCATGCCTATGGCAGTTCCTATTAATTCTATCATGGACAATGATAATACATGCCAACCCGGATTTCCCTTTAAAGTACAGCCTATAGGCACTTTTACATTATTTCTTTTAGGCGCGATGCAGAATAATACCTATGATACTGATGTTCGACTTACTTCCTTTGGAAATTGCTCAACAGTATAAAATTATTCCTCACCCACCCCATCTCTTTGTTCCTCCAATGGCACAGTTTTTATGTGTGGAGGAAACTCGGCCTTCCCACGCTTCCAGCGAATTGGACCATTGGTTGTGTTCTTGCTTTATTACTCCCTGATATAACTATTGTCCCAGGAGATGAACCTCTACCAATTTCTAGCCTAGACACTTTAGTCAAAAGACATAGGTGGGCAATACAGGCTTTACCACTCATTGCCAGCCTTGGAATAACAGCTGCTGTGGGCACAGGTACAGTGGCTTAGGCACGGCTATTCACTCTTACCATCGCCTGTCTCAACAACTTATAAATTATGTACAAACTTTATCAGGAACCTTTAAAGATTTGCAGGACCAAATAAATTCCCTGGCAGAAGTGTTCCTTCAAAACAGACGGGGCTTAGATTTGCTGACAGCTAACCAGGGAGGTATTTGCTTAGCCTTAGGGGAACGATGCTGCTTTTATGCCAATAAATCAGGCATAGTACGCATTAAAATTAAGCAGCTTCAAGAAGATCCAGAAAAGAGACAAAGGGAACTATTTGAAAATCCCCTCTGGATTGGGCATAATGGTTTTCTACCCTACCTTCTTCCCCTATTAGTCCCTTTGTTGGGTTTACTTTTAATGGTGTCCATAGGCCCCTGCATTATAAAGAGGCTGGTACAATTTATTAAAGAACAGATTAATATTTTGGTTTCTAAGCCCATACAGGTCCACTATCATGGTCTGGAGATGGAAGACAGCACTGCCCACATTTAAAAGAATGTTCAACCCTTCTCACAGGCTTATTAAGTTTACATCCCCACAGATCTCTCTTTCTTACAGAAAACTATAAGTAACAGCTCTGAGCAACCATCTTCTACCCTTGCAATAAGGGTTTGTTCTCCATGGGCCCCTCCGCTTGGGGGAGGACACACCCTTGGAATGAGCACGTTAGGCCATAATAACGGAGGGTCCAGGAAGGACTGCAGGAGGATGGATCCACGGATCCCCAAACACAAGACCTCTGAATGACACGCTCTGGTGCATGGCGGTTGGCATGCTATCCCCTCAAAGACGTCTCCTCCAAAAACATGCCAAAGCCAACACGAAATCTCCTAGGAAAGATGCTCGCTCAAATCAGGAGATATTCTAAGGCATTCTAGAGAAACAGAGCCACTATCACCCCCTAAATCCATGGCCTGTAAGGTATGGTCGAATATTTTATATAACAAAAGGGGAGATGTCAGGGGCTACAAGGAAGTTCTCCTTCAAAAAATAGACTGACACAAGAAACATCCCCCTGGGACACAACCTGCCTGGGAAACATCCCACAGCCATCTATCTCCTTTTGACATCCGGCTACCATCTGTCTACCTGAAACATCCTGAGGTTATCTCACCCTGTGAAGACATCCAGCAACTGCCGATAAGAGAGCTTTCCCATCCGCAGCATATAAATACCCTCTGAGAATAATAAAAGTTTGCAGCATGATCAGAACTCCTGTCTTGCTGTCATCTCTCGTGTCTCTTGTCCCTTCATTCCTCCCCAACTAGGATCGACACCCAAGTTGATGTGTCCTGCCAGCCGGGCCATCTGACACTAACCCATACCCTCCTAGACTCTGATGACAAATCCTAATATGATGGAGAAAAATAACCCAAACAGAATAGAAATACAAGCAGTTCAGAGGAGGCATGGTGTATAGTTGCACTTGCCTTTTGCATGATATAGGGTAGGTGTTATAAATCTAGTTAATTTTTAATTGAAATAGTTCTCCATGTGTTTTTAAAGTTAACAAATATGTGAATTCCTGTCTCCCTTTCTCTGTAGCCGATTCAGCACATGTATTTTTATATGCACATATAGAATCCTACCTGGTATCAGATGTACATTCTTGTGAGGTGGCTGACTTGGAAGATACAAATTGTGAGAAGAGATCACTCCTCCTAAATGCCGTTGGAACAGAAAATTCAACCTATGGGTGAGCCTCCTAGTAGAACAACATTATACATAAATCCATGTTCAGTAAATTAAATATTTTTGCATCTGTGGATGATATATACTTCATGATGAATTTCGATTGGCATATATATTGCTACATTTTATTGCCTGGGTGTGTGTGTTGTGTGTGTGTGTGTGTGGGTGTATATATATATATATATATATATATATATATATATATATATATACACTCTCCAAATATTTCAAAATATGAAATATATGTGTCTTACATATACTACCTAAATTCATTCATGTTCATGTATGTGGATTTATAATCAACTTTTCACAATATTATTCTCAGAAATATTCATCCACCTGAATTACATATTTGTTTTATAGTACTGAAAACTAACTTCAGTGAGTGGTGCATACAATCCTAATATTTCTACAGTAACTGACCCAGTTTAACATCAATGCAACTAGATTCCTCTTGGATATGATGTCTATGTTGAAGTTCATTTTATTCAACACTGGTACATTACTATTTGTTCAGTTTATACACATCATAGGATATATATTTCATCAACAACTTCAATAATTTATAGGATTTTGATTCACTTTCAATCATTTCCTGATTCAGAACACATGTATTCCTCCAGGTTACATGATTGTTTTTTCATGAGACTTCTTTCCAAACGCTTTTTTTTTCGATTTCCATAATCATTTTGAAGAAAAACTGACACACTCTTCATGATAAACCATAACCCTAATATTACCATTAGATGTATTTCTGGTTGGAATGAATGATTGCATATAAATATACGATTTTCTGTTTATTTTCAGATATCAATTCAATCGAATATTTAAAGTTGGAACAAGTTATAATATTTAATCACAGTATCGTCTATTCATAAATTATCTCTATGTTCATAGACACAGAGTAAATCTATTTGTAACCCCAATACTAATTTTTTCATCTTCAAAATGTTGCTCCCAGAAATGGTGGAAGAAATACTCATGTCACCTAATCTACATATACATTTTATCACAGTAATATTCTGGACACAAAAAGAAGAGGTCACACTTATGATTGTATCAAAGCCTAAATGAAAAGTGAGCATAGATTACTGAAAACATTCATGTCCAGTGTGCCTAATGCTCTCAAATGTCAATCCTATTGGTGACTACATATTTGTTTCTTCTTAAGACTATATTTTGAACCTCAACCCTGTTGCAAATGTCTAATCCTATCACTCAATTTATACTTTGCCTGATTTCCTAATGTCTCTATTGATGTCTGCTTACCTAAATATTTTCCCCAGTTCACCATTGTGACTGACCCTTCACGTGTGCTGACATTTACATTCACTCTCTACCCGATACACTATTGCTAAAGAACTTTTGGTCCAAATTCTGTACTCAGTCTTCTTCTGAAACTTATCGAATATCTTCCTAATCCTACCGACTATCCCTGTTCTAGTGGATGTTCACTTCTACATTCAATCATCCAAGGTACAAGGTCCTATGCCATTGATTATCGATTTATCTGAAACACCTGTGCAGAACGTATATCAAAGCTAAGTATCCCAATCAATAGCGCAATGCCCTTCTGGGCTTCAAATCTTACCTAGATTTTTGTTTTCATACTTATATTTCACCTATATATTCTTATAAATATCACAGGTTCCCAATACCATTATTCATCAATTAGAATAATTCCTAACCCAAATCAAACTTGTTATTAACCCTAACCATACACTGTTCCCTCAATCTAACTTTACAGAAGAGCAGGGACCAAGTTGGTCTTACAATACAGGAATGTAGAGAATCTTCCACCTGTTGTAAAACTCAAAGGTCCATGAAGAAGTGATCCCTGGAGAAGATGTAGGCAGCCATGAAGGACCTGAGAGAGCAAACGTCATCTTCCATTGCAAACAACCTGGTCAGGATGAAGGGTTGTGTCTGAATCAGCCTCTCTGTTCATAATGTAGAGAAGATGGACACAAACAGTCCTTTTTGGAGACCTGTTCCTGGGTGCCTATGGTTCATATACCATTCTAACTTGTGAAAGTGTCACAGGAAGTAGGAGAAGCCTCGATCTCATGGGACCCTTGGAAGCAACTGTTAGGACAAAGTGGTTGCCAAAGCAGTGACCTCATTCAGTTCCTGAAGGAAGTGACCTCACCTCACTTCCTTGGTCATGGAACTCTCGGTACTTGGGATCCAGGAAGCAAGGTACCAAGAGCCTGTCCCATTCCCAGTCCCAGTGGGCTCACTTGTTTGGATTTACCAAGGACAGAGTCAGTCTTTCATGGTACCTACAGATATGAGGATGGCCAACTGCCAGGAAAACTCAGAAGAGGGGCCTTTCCTGAGAAAGCAGATAGTGGCTCACCGCTGGCTCCTGACAAGTTCACAGAGTTGGTGTTTTCCGGGGAACATAAGTTGGCCCACCAGTCAGAATACACTCTGGATAGTCACAGACATACTTTGTAGAAGGTGGTGCCTCTGTGGTTGTCGGTGTGGGTTTGTGGTTTTGTCTCATGTTCTGAGAATAGGTAGGAAAGGCGGTTTGTTTGGTTTGGAGTGAACTGTTTATAGTAAGTCGTTTGGCAAGCAAGTGTTTCTATGTCTGTGTATCCCACTATGTGCATGGTTTTAGATATTAGAAAACTGAATGCATCAATTGTTGTCTCCTGTCTAGCAGAAAGCTTCCCAGCATTCATCCTGCCGAATTTATGAATGGATTTCAGCTTGCCTGATCGATGGGCAACATGTGGTATCTTCCAAAATTCCTGCATTCTTCATGAATTCTGGCTACTCTCCAGAATAGGCTCATGGTTTTGTGTCCAAGATATGTAGCAGTTCCAAGCCCTGTGACATGGCCATGTACTGGATAGCTAAAGGGAATGTCGAGCATCTCAGAAAACTCAGATATAAGTGTGACCATGATAGTCTCAGTGGAGAAACCCTGCTTTGGGCCTTTTGCTTACCTATTGTTCTGTTGCCCTGAATGTCAGGAAGGTCTTTGCCTCAAGACATCCGTTTGTGAAGCCTGAAGAAAACAGGTTCAAATGGAAATGAATGGACATCACCTGTGGATATTTGCTTAATTCCTTTGAAAATGGAAGTGTCTGAATCAGCCTCTTGGCCCTGTGTGAGGCCGTGGCTTAGATTCTCAACCCCTGAAGAATCTAAAGAAACATCACATGTGTGCATCCAAAACAAAAATGGCCAAAAGTGCAGTTATTGTGGATGAAGTCTCTCCCCATTCTCTGTAAGGTTCCTGACCTCCATCAAGTTAGAATAGGGATCCATTGGGCCAAATCATTTCTTCAAATCCCTAAATTGCTTGAGTTTTCCCGTGACTACAATTCACATAAAGAATCCAAACTGCACAGTCAATACGCCTCAAATTGGAGAAGCAGAGAAGTATTAACAGCAGGCCTATTTGAACACTCCTGGTTCACAGGAATGGTGTCCAGGCCACCCTGAATTTAGGCAAATTAGGGGCAAGAGAGATTATTTAGGAGACTGTCTTGGGCTTCGCCCCTCGTGGAAATTTCCAGCGATAGGTTTTGATGAGTGTCTATATAAAAGAACATGAGGGCCATGTGGGATTGTTTTGGTTTTAATTGTGGTTGTTAGTGTGGTGATTGGAAGAGATGACTGGGTCCACCTTGACATGAACTCTGGTGTTTTTCCCCTTAGAGACTGAGTTCTGGAACTGACCTCAGAAAAGTATTGCCATTAATTGTGTTGGGATTTTAGAAGGCCATGCATGAGAGTCGCCCTTGGAAACTGAGATCAAGGCCCAGGGTGGCTTTCAACAGAGCACTGGGAATCACAGCCAAGATATCACATAATTTTCTTCTGAAAGACTTGGCAGCCGTAGTTGAGAGTCAAAAGTCACATGGACATCACACTGTAGAACTCAATGGGCCTGGCTTCATTTGACCTTTTGGCCATTCTTTGGGAAGCATTGCCTGTGAGATTTCTCCAGAGCTTTCATTGAAATGAGCTTCGTCAACATTAATGGTTCTGGAATGAACTGAAACTCACAGTGCCTCCACCTTCATTGTTGAAATATGGCTAGAAAAATACCATGAAATTTTTGAAATTTCCATGACCAGCTGGCACAGGAGAACCTTTGGATTTCCTGTTGCTGATCATGAGTATAACAGACACTGCCTTGATTGACTGGTTTTAATGAAAATTGTGTAAAACAGAGATGCCAATAAGTTGGAGCCTGATTATTAGTGGGCCTAGAGCAGTGGTAGGCAGGTGTGTGATAAAACATCTGTGGTGGGGCCATGTGGATCTGCCATTGGCTTCCAAATGGCTTGTGACTGACATGATACAGCCAGCAGTCCCTTCTAAGTAAAGGCATCTTGTTATTTGGAGAGGTTTCAGGGCAATGTTCAGAATCGATTTGCTATCGTCAATGGGGCAAGCTATGTGATACAGAAGCATGGTTGGTGCATTCTCCTGCAGAAATTAAAATACCACACGTGACAGAACTCCCTCCTGCACTGTGTCCCAGTTGAACTCCGTGTATTTCATGAAGCAAATACCAAATTCCCATTGTAGCAGCAAGAAACACCATGAAAATTGGAGGATGAACAAATGGCTTCACAGTCCACACAGGGAGACACTTAGAACCCAGTGGCCACAGTTTACCTACAAAGATCAAATTCAGGACTGCTGCCTCATGTTCATTGGAAAATAAGAAACTATGTTTTACAGGTCACATAGGTGCAGACCCAGCTTTGATGATCTCACTACAAAGGAAGCTAAAGCTCCTGATAACAACATATGTTTCAAGTGACCAAACTCAGAGGCAATTTCTCAAGAAGTCTTTAGGCCAGCAGAGCTCCATGTTTGTGGAGTGTTCACCCTGTCCCTTACTTTTGGAAACTCCTCTACCACCTCCAAGGTAGTGAACTCCTTAGCATATTCCATTCCAGATAAGTATTCACAGATTTTCTAACTCTTCTCCTCTAATTATGTCTTACTTGGGGCGAAGATAATGTCAAGCCATTGTTCTGGAGGAGTGGGAAGATTTTGTGTAGCACATATTTGCATACACATTGGATTCATTTTCCAATTTTCCATTCGAAATACTGAATCCCTGACTCTAACCCCTACCCTACTAGACTCTGACTACTAATCGTAATATGATAGAGAATAAAAACTCAAACAGAATAGAAATACAAGCAGTTCAGAGGAGGCATGGTATATAGTTGGAATTGCCTTTTGCATTATATAGGTTAGAAGTTATAAATCTAGTCAATTTTTTGTTGAAATAGTTCTCCGTGTGTTTTGAAAGTTAACAAATATGTAAATTCCTGTCTCCCTTTCTCTGTAGCCTATTCAGCACATGTAATTTTATATGCACATATAGAATCGTACCTGGTATCACACGTACATTTTTGTGAGGTGACTGACTTGGCAAATACAAATTTTGAGAAGAGATCACTCCTCCTAAATGCTGTTGGAACTGAAAATTCAACCTATGGGTAAGCCTCCTAGTTGAACAACATTATACATAAATCCATGTTAAGTATATGAATATTTTTGGGTCTGTGGATGATATGTATTTCATGATGAATTTCAATTGACATATATATTGCTAGTTTTTAATGTCTGTGTGTGTGTGTGTGTATATGTATATATATATATATATATATATATATATATATATATATATATACTCTCCGGATTTTTCAAAATATGAAATATTTGTGTCTTATTATGCACTCCCTAAATTCATTCATATTCATGTATGTGGATTTATAATCCACTTTTTAAAAAATTAATCTCAGAAATATTCATCCACCTGAAATACATATTTTTTCCTAGTACTGAAACAGTTTTCAGTAAATGGTGCATCCATATCCTAATATTTCGGCATTGCAAGATGACTGTGAAGACAGTGTATCACACCCAGTGTACCCTGCCACTGCGCAGGTGAATAACGAGTTAGAACGATGAAAAACTATCTTGTTAGGATCTTACAGGAAAATGGGTGTTTACCGAAATCTAGAAGAATGATTTCCACCACCGAGGTCCGGTAATTGAGTCTCAAACACAAGCCACTTGTGCAACCGGAGATCCATTCTGATTTATCCGCGTGACCTGCCCCGTGTCTACAAATGGTGAGGCACCACCGAGAAGCGACCAGCAAGCAGGGAGAAACGTTGCTGCAGATTCTGTGGAATCCTGCTGGCTGAGCATCCACTGAGCCCCCAGCTGAATTTGGGATTTCAGACGGGAAAGTTAGCAGTACATTTCTATCCCCCAAAGTGGAAACTCCACAAAGGAAACCAGCAGCCACCATCTTGGAGAGCTGAAGTAACCACCACCACTCCCAGACAGATTGCAACAATAAAACAGGTGTGTGTTTCTCAGCTCATCTCACATACAGAGGAAAATTCGCATAAAATCTCTCCTAGGCTTTTGGGGGAGGGATAATCAGAGCAAGTCTGCATAAAGACTGGGGGAAAACTAGAGGCACCTGACCTTCATCTCCCCTTCCCATCAGCGGCAAAAATGAAACTTGTCTAGCCAGTGCGGGGCGAGGGGCAAGCGGAAAATATTAAAACAATAGAGTTCCAGGGTTCACAATAGACACCCTCCCCACCCAACAAACGGCAGACCCGGAGAACAGTTTGAGCTGCCGAGAAGCATCACTCAGGAGAAATCTGGTCTAGCAGGAGAAATCAGGACTAGCAGGATAAACCAGGGGACTAGAGGCCAGGCCCTCCTGACTGGGTGGCTGGAGAACGCCAGACCGCTGCCAGTGTGACTGGGCAACTGGAGACCACCTTCCTGCCGGCGCCAGCCCACCTGCTGACGGCATGTCTTGATGGCTGGAGAACGCTCGCCTGCCGACGACCGAACGCGCAACTGTGTGGCTAGAAATCACCCACCCGCCGGCGACAGCCCATCCGCTGCCCGCGCTACTGGGTGGCTAGAGACTGCCGGCATGCCAGCGACCGGGTGCTGAAACCAACAAGAGACAATCCAGTCCACCCCCCCAATTCGGACACTCCGGCAAGGAGCCTGGGGCCCACCACAGCAGAGAGGTGACATCACTGGAGCTCGGCTGTCAGAATTCCTTAACAGCGAAATCCACTTAAGCAGGCATAGTCTAGCAACACAAAGGAGAGAAAACAGAGATATATAAACCCATAACAAATCTATAGAAGAGAGCAGAAACACAGCAATCAAATAGAGCCAGAAAATAACGTGAACATCATGAAAAAACAAGGGGAAAAAAAGGTGTAGAAACAATGAAGGACAACTTAATACTACAGGAGAACCTAGAAGCATCAGAAACAGGGATAGGGAAAAAACTTAAGTCATACCTAACTCAGATGGAAAGGAATAATAGAGAAGACATGAGGCAGCAAGTCCAAGAAATAAAAGTATATTTTGAAAATGAATTAAACAACCAAATTCAAATGGCAAAGAACAAGGTTTACCAGGAGATAGAGATCTTTTAAAAAATCATACAGTAATTCTAGAAATGCAGGAAACTATAAACCAAATTAAAAACTCAAACAAGAATATTTCAAATAGACTAGATCAAGTAGAAGTCAGAACATCAGATAATGAAGACAAAGTTTGTCAACTTGAAAAGAATATAGTCAACACAGAAAACATGCTTAAATCCCATGAGCAACTATTCAAGAGATATGGGATGTCATAAAAAAACCAAAATTGGGAGTCATCGGGATAGAAGAAGGCATAGAGATTCAAACCAAAGGAATGGACAACATATTAAATGAAATAATTCTAGAAAACATCCCAGAGATGAAAGATGGAATGGATTGCCATATCCTGGAAGCCTACAGGACCTCAAACATTCAAAACCATAATAGACAAACTCCAAGACATATAATTATGAAGATAGCCAACATACAGAACAAGGAGAGAATATTAAAAGCTACGAGAGAAAGTAGGCAGATAACATTCAGGGGTAAACCAATTAGGTTAACAATTGATTTTTCATCACAGATTTGAAAGCGAGAAGATCTTTGAACAATGTATTTCAAACACTGAAAAATAATGGATTCCAACCAAGAATACTGTATCCAACAAAATTAAGCTTCAGATTTGACAATGAAATTAAGTCTTTCTTGATAAACAAAAGCTAAAAGAATTCGCAGACAGAACACCAGCACTGCAAAGCATTTTGAGCAAAATACTACAAGAAGAGGAATTGAAAAATAGTGCCCAAAACTAACAGTGGGAGGTATCTCAGTAAAGGGGTAAGAAAATAACCAAAAAGTAAAAACTACCCAAATTAAAATAAATAAATAAATAAACATGACTGGAAGTATAAATCATATTTCAATTGTAACCTTAAATGTTAAAAATCTAAACTCACCAATCAAGAGACATAGGCTAGTAACCTGGATCAAAAAAATAAATCCAACAAAATGCTGCCTTCAGGAGACTCTTTTGATAGGTAAAGACATACACAGGCTGAAAGTGAAAGGTTGGGAAAAATCTTACCACTCACATGGCCCTCGGAAGCAAGCAGGAGTGGCCATACTCATATCATATAAAATCAACTTCAAACCTACGTTAATCAAAAGGGATAAAGTAGGACACTATATATTGTTAAAAGGAACCATCCACCAACAAGACATAACAATTATCAATTGGTATGCACCAAACAATTGAGCTGCAACGCTTATAAAACAAACTCGCCTCAAGTTCAAGAGTCAAATAGACTACAACACAATAATTATGGGTTACTTCAACACACCGCTCTCGCCATTAGACAGATCCTCTATAAAAAACTGAATAAAGAAACTATAGAATTCAACAGCACAATCAATAACCTTGACTTAACCGACATATATAGAATATATCAACCATCATCAAGTGGATACACTTTATTCTCAGCAGCACATGGATCCTACTCCAAGTTAGACCATATATTATGCCATTGGGCAACTCTTAGTAAATATAAAGGCGTGGAGATAATACCATGCACCATATCTGATCATAATGGAATGAAACTGGAAATCAATGAGATTAGAAGGAAGGAAAAATCCTACATCACATCTAAAATGAACAATATTCTACTGAATGATCAATGGGTTACAGAAGACATAAAGGAGGAGATAAAAAAATTCTTAGAATCAAATGACAATACAGACACAACATACTGGAATCTATGGGACACAAAGAAGGCAGTTTTAAGAGGGAAATTCATTTCTTGGAGTTCTTTCCTCAAAAAAAGAATAAAACAACAAATAAATAAACTCACAGTACACATCAAAAACCTAGAAAAGGAAGAGCAAAACAACAGCAAATGTAGTAGAAGACAAGAAATAATTAAAATTGGAGCAGAAATCAATGAAACTGAAACAAAAAAAAAACATTGAAAAAATTGATAAAACTAAAAGTTGATTCTTTGAAAAAATAAATAAGATTTACAGGCCCTTAGCCATGCTAAGGATGAGAAGAAGAGAGGGAACTCAAATTACTAACATACGGAATGAAAAAGGCAATATCACAACAGACAGTACACAAATACAGAAGATAATTAGAAAGTATTTTGAAATCCTATATTCCAATAAAATAGAAGATAGTTATAATATCGATAAATTTCTTAAGTCATACGATCTGCCCATATTCAGTCAAGAAGACACACACAATTTTAACAGACCAAAAACAAAGAAAGAAATGGAAGAAGCCATCAAAAGACTACCAATCAAAAAAAGCCCTGTACCTGATGGGTATACAGCGGAGTTCAACAAAACCTTCGAAGAAGAATTAATACCAATACTATTCAAGCTATATCAAGAAATGGAATAATAAGGAGCTCTTCCAAATTCATTCTCGGAGTCCAAAATCACCCTGATCCCAAAACCAGACAAAGACACCTCAAAAAAGAAAACTACAGACCAATATCTCTAATGAAGTTGGATGCAAAAATTCTCAATAAAATCCGTGTGAATTGAATACAAAAACATATCAAAATAGTTGTGCACCATGATCAAGTAGAATTCATCCCTGGAATGCAAGGCTGGTTCAATATACGGAAATCAATAAATGCTACTCACCACATCAATAGACTTAAGGACAAGAACCATATGATCATCTCGATAGATGTAGTAAAACATTCAACAAAGTTCAGCATCCCTTTATGTTCGAAACACTAGAAAAACTAGGGATAACAGGAACTTACCTCAACATTGTAAAAGCTATATATGCTAAACCTCAGGCTAGGATCATCCTAAATGGAGAAAACTGAAGGCATTCCCTCTGAAATCTGGAACAAGACAGGGATGCCCTCTATCACCACTTCTATTCAATTTAGTTCTTGAAATACTAGCCAGAGCAATTAGACAGACAAAAGAAATTAAAGGCATAAAAATAGGAAAAGAAGAACTTGAATTATCGCTATTTGTGGATGACATGGTAATATATTTAACAGACCCAAAAGGGTCTACAAAGAAACTGCTAGAGTTAATAAATGAAGGATATAAAACCAACACGCATAAATCAAAGGCATTTCTGTATATCAGCAACAAAACTTCTGAAATGGAAATGAGGAAAACCACTCCATTCAAAATATCCTCAAAGAAAATAAGATACTTGGAAATCAACCTAACAAAAGAGGTGAAAACCACAGAACCCTAAAGAGAGAGATAGAAAAAGATCTTAGAAGATGGAAAAATGTACCCTGTTCATGGATAGGCAGAACTAAATTCATCAAAATGGCGAAATTACCCAAAGTTCTCTACATGTTTAAAGCAATGCCAATCAAAATCCCAACGGCATTTCTTGTAGAAATGATAAAGCAATCATGAAATTCATATGGAAAAACAAAAGACACAGAATAGCAAAAGGAATTCTAAGCAGGAAGTGTGAATCGGGAGGTATAGCGATACTAGAGTTCAAACTTTACTACAAAGCAAGAGTAACAAAAACAGTGTGGTACTGGTACCAAAACAGGCAGGTGGACCAATGGTATAGAATGGAGGACAGAGAAACCAATCCAGAAAATTACAACTTTCTTATATTTGATAAAGTGGCTATAAACATGCAATGGATGAAGGATAGCATCTTCAACAAATGGTGCAGGGAAAATTAGAAATCCATGTGCAACAAAATGAAACTGAATCCCGTTCTCTCACCATGCACAAAAGTTAACTCAAAATAGATCAAGGAGCTAGATATCAAATCAGAGACACTGCGTCTCATAGAAGAAAAAGTTGGCTATGATCTATATACTGTGGGGTCGGGCTCCAAATTCTTTAATAAGACATCAATAGCCCAAGAGTTAATAACAAGAATAAACAAATGGGACTTACTTAAACTAAAAAGTTTTTTCTCAAGAAGAGAAACAATAAGAGAGGTAAATAGAGAGCCTACATCCTGGGAACAAATTTTTACCCCTCACACTTCAGATAGAGCCCTAATATCCAAAATATACAAAAAACTCAAAATATTAAACAATAAGATAACAAATAACCCAATCAACAAATGGGCCAAGGACCTAAACAGACACTTCACAGAGGAGGACATACAATCAATCAACAAGTACATGAAAAAATGCTCACCATCTCTAGCAGTCTGAGAAATGCAAATCAAAACCACCCTAAGATACCATCTGACTCCAGTAAGATCAGCAGCCATTATGAAGTTAAACAACAATAAGTGTTGGCGAGGATTTGGGGAAAAGGATACACTTGTACACTGCTGGTGGGACTGCAAATTGGTGAGGCCAATTTTGAAAGAAGTATGGATATTCCTGGAAAAGCTGGAAATGGATCCACCATTTGACCCAGCTATCACCCTTCTTGGAATGTTCTCTCAGGATCTTAAAATAGCATACTATAGGGATACTGCCACATCAATGATCATAGCAGCACAATTCACAATAGCTAGACTGTGGAACCAACTTAGATGCCCTTCAATAGATTAATAGATAAAAAAAATGTTGCATCTATACACAATGGAGTATTACACAGCACAAAAAATGACAAAATCATAGAATTTGCAGGGAAATGGATGGCATTAGAGCATATTATGCTAAGCGAAGCTAACCAATCCTTAAAAAACAAATGCCAAATGTCTTCTCTGTTATAAAGAGAGCAAATAAGAACAGAACAGGGAGGAAGAGCATGAGGAAAAGATTAACATTAAACAAAGACGAATGGGGGGAGAGAAAGGGAGAGAGAAGGGAAAGCTTATGAAAATTGTAGGAAACTCTCAATGTTACACAAAATTGCATATAAGATGTTGTGAGGGGAAGTGAGGGGGAAACAATAGAGAGAATTGAACAATAGCAGATGAGGTAGAGAGGGAAGATGGGAGGGGAGGAGAGGGTGGATAGTAGGGGATAGGAAAGGTAGCAGAATACAACAGTCACTAATATGCCATTATGTAAAAATGTGAATGTGTAACCGATGTGATTCTACAATTCGTATTTGGGGAAAAAATGGGAGTTCATAACCCAATTGAGTCAAATGTATGAAAGATGATATATCTTGAGCTTTGTAATGTTTTGAACAACCAATAAAAATAAATAAATAAATAAAGGTTTAAAATTTAGTGGGAAGAAATCAGCTAAAAATGGGTTCAGATGTATTCATTTTGCTATACAGAAACTTTGTTTTGTGAATATCACAAATTTATTTTACCAGAAAATGCACATAAATTGAGATTAAAGGATAATTCACCTAACTTCATGAAAAATTCATAGCATTTTCTACACTTTTCATATTTCATTTTTTTCGTGAATATTTTGTCATGGACAAGGTCTAGTCTTAGGCTATTCTTCCAGAATACTACCTCATCTGACAAGTTCGTATAATGTGTTGGATTGTTCTTTTCATCTTTTATTTAATAGTTTCTAGCTGATAATGTGTATTTTTTCTTATCTTTATTTGGACATACAAACCTAACTATATCTTTGCATTTTATGTTTTACTGGGGAAGAGACTCATCAAAAGCTCTTTGTTATATGTATCAACAATCAAACATCCAGAGCATACAATTATTCTTAATTTTGCATGAAAATAAATTTGTACCATTTTTCTTATAAAGATGTAGTATTATTAATAATGTCCCTACTGTAATAAGTAACTACTTACAAGAAGAATTAAACAATTGACTTTATATCAATTTTGAACATGAAAAGTACTAAAATAAGTATTTGGCAATTAATACACAATTGATAGAAATTGAAATCACAAGAAAGCCATTTAAAATGTCAGTGCATATGGTCCTTAAATAATAGGTTGTTCAAATAAAATTTCTCTAATTCATAAGAGTTAATATGCCACATTACAGCTTAATGTGATATAAAACTTCAAATTATCAGTATTGATAAATAAGAATGATACCTGTTTACTTAAATATGTTTATTTGATTTTCACTGTAAGATGTTAATTATGGAAGAATTGAGAATTAAGAAAGACTTGGTCTATATTATTTCTAACAGGAAAATCAAAGTACTTTTAAATATATATATATATATATATATATATATATATATATATATATATATAATATATGTAATGCATATGCATGAATATAGATACATATGTATAATAAATGTATTGTAATATATCTATCAGGTGATTATAATTTTTAAATTTTCTCAAGAAAAAGAATGACTATAAAAAACAGTCTTAAATTTAAATTTCATAGCATACTACTGTTTCTAATGACATGAGAGAAAAATAGATATGGAGGGGAAACCAAAAAGGAAGGGAGAGAAGGGGGAAAATGAGGAAGAAAGTGAGTAAAGAAGAGGGACATGAGTGTATGATGTTAAGATAGAAGTGGAGGGGCTGGGTTTGTGGCTCAGAGGTAACATGCTTATCTAGCATGTGTGAGGCACATGGTTCTATTCTCAGCACCACATACAAATAAACAAAATGAAGGTCAATCAACAACTGAAAAAATAAAAAAAGAAAAAAGAAGAAATATTACGAAAATTCCAAGCTTTGATGAATGTTAAATAAAAAAAAATATGTTACATAGCCTTATGTAATTTCTAGACTATCCAAAATAGTCACTAAATGTTAGATTATTAGTGCTATAACTAAAAATCCATTGATCTTTCCTCTACATTCTGTGGCATGCTAGTGCTAAAATAAATTGTATTATTAATTCCCCCCCAAATCCTAATATTTCTACAGTAACTGACCCAGTTGAACATCAATGCAAGTAGACTCTATGAGACATGATGTGTATTTTGACGTTCATTTTTATTCAACACTGGTACATTACTATCTTCAGTTTATGCACATCATAGCATATATGTTTCATCAAAATTTCTCAAATTTATAGGCATTTGTTTCACTTTCAATCACTTCCTGCTTGAGAACACATGTATTCCTCCATGTTTCATAACTGCTCTTTTCATGAGACTTCTTCCCAAAAACATTATTTTCGATTTCCATTATCACATTTGAAGCAAAACGCACAAACCCGTCACAATAAACCATAACACTAATATTACCATTAGATGTATAACTGGTTGGAATGAATGGTTGTATATCAATATAAGATTTCTTACTTAGTTTCAGATATCAATTCAATCCATTATTTAAAGTGGAACCAGTTATATTATTTATTCACAGTACAGTCTATTCACGAATTATCTCTATATTCATAGACACAGGTACACCTCTTTGTACCCCCAATACTAATTTATACGTCCTCAATATATAGCTCCCAGAAATGGTGGAAGAAATACCCATGTCACCTGATCTCCATATACATTTTATCACAGAAATATTCTGGACACAAAAAGCAAAGGTCACACTTATGATTGTACAAAACCTAAATGGAAATTGAACATGGATTACTAAAAACATCCATGTCCAGGTTGCCTAATGCTCTCAAATGAAAATCCTATTGGTGACTACATATTTGTTTCTTCCAAAGATTATATATTCAAACTCAAACATGTTGAAAATGTCTAATCCTGTCACTCACTTTATACTTTGCCTGATTTTGTAATGTCTCTATTGATATCTGCTTTCCTACATATTTTCCCCAGTTAATCATTGTGACTTCCTCATCACATGTGCTGATATTTACATTCACTCTCTTAGCGATACCCTAGTTCTAAAGAACTTTTGTTCCAAATCCTACACTCATTCTTCTTCCTAAACCTACCGACTATCTTCCTAATCCTACCGACTATCACTTTTTGACTGGATGTTCTCTTCTACATTCAATCATCGAAGGTGAAAGGTCCTATGCCATTGTATATCGATTTATCTGAAACATCTGTGCAGAATGTAATTCAACGCTAAGTATCCCAATCAAGGGACAAATGAAGTTCTGGGCTTCAAATCTTACTTAGATTTCTGTTTTCATACATATATTTCACCTGTATATTCTTATAAATATCACAGGTTCCCAATACCATTATTCATCCAGCAGAATGGTTCCTAACCCATATCGAACATGTTAATAACACTAATCATACACTGTTCCCTCAATCTAACTTTACTGAGGAGCAGCGACAGTGTTGGTCTTACAATACAGGAATGTATGGGATCTTCCACCTGCTGAGAACATCAAAGGTACATGCAGAAATGATCTCTGGAGAAGATGTAGGCAGCTATGAAGGACCTGAGAGAGCAAAAGACATCTCCATGGCAAAGAACCTGGTAGGATGAAGGAATGTGTCTGAATCAGCCTCACTCTTCTTAATGTAGAGTAGACCAAACCAGGCCTGTGTGGAAAGCTCTTCCCAGGTGCGTATGGTTGATATACCATTCTAACATATGAAAGTGTCACAGGAAGTAGGGGCAGCCTCCATCTCATGGGACCCTTGGAAGCAACTGTTAGGACAAAGTGGTTGCCAAGGCAGTTACCTCATTCAGTTCCTGAAAGATGTGACCACACCTCACTTCCTTGGTGATGAAAGTCTCTGAACTTGGGATCCAGGAAGCCAGGCACCCAGAGCCATTACCAATCCCAGTCCCAGTGGTCTCACTTGTTTGAATTTACCAAAGACAGAGTCAGTCTTTCTTCTTACCTGTTAAGGTCTGTAAACAAGTCAGATTGGCACCTGTTATTTTGCCAGAGAAATGTTAGAGTCTGTAAAAAAAGTCTGGATGGCGCCTGGCAAAATGCCAGAGGGAGTGGTTTGTGAAGTAACAAAAGCGAGCCATTAAGTGTGGAGATTCCTTATTGTTTGACTGCTGTATCTATTTCATGCTAATTAGATAGGCTGTGTAAAATGTATAAATACCGCTCTTATTCAACAATAATTGGCTTCCACTCCTGCTGCATCAGTCTACCCAAGTTGTTCGTCACCCCCCCGGTTATTTTGCCCAGCCAGCCGGGCTGCGGCACTTACCTACAGATGTGAGGATGGCCAAATGCCAGGGAAGCTCTGAAGATAATTCTTTTCTGATAAAGCAGGTATTGGCTCACTGCTGACTCCTGACTACTTCACAGAGTTAGCAAAGGAAAGCAGATTTGAGAGAGGACAAGCAATTTTGGGGAACATAGTATGGCCCACCAGTCAGAGGACACTCTGGATAGTCACAGACCAACTTGGAGGAAAGAGTTGCCTTTGTGGGTGTGGTTGTGGGTTTGTGTATTCCACTGTGTCTGTGGTTATAGACATTAGAAAAGAGAATGCATCAATGGAATTGTTCTGTCTAGTAGAAAGCTTCTCAGCATTCATCCTGCCAAATTTATGAATGGACTACGGCTTTCCTTATGAATGGGCAACACCTGCTATCTTCCTAGGTTCCTGTTTTCTTCCTGAATTCTGGCCACTCTCAAGAATAGGCTCATGGTTTTGTGTAAAAGATATGTACCACCTCCAAACTCTATAACATGGCCTTGTACTGGATAGCTGAAGGGAATGGAGAGGAACTCAGAAAACTCAGATATCAGTGTGACCAGTAAAGTGTCAGTGGAGAAACACTGATTTGGGCCTTTTGTTTACCTATTGTTCCGTTGCCCTGAATGTCTGGAAGGTCTTTGCCTCAGTCCACCCCTTTGTGAAACCTGAAGAAAACAGTTGTCTAATGGAAAATAATGAGCATCACCTGTGGCTCTTTGCTTAATTGCCGTGGAAAGGGATGTGTCTGAATCAGCCTCTTGGCCCTGTGTGAGGCTGTGACTTAGATTCTCACCACCTGATGAATCTAAGGAAAGATCTCATGTGTGCATCCAAAACCAAAATGGAAAAAGAGCAGTCTTGTGGATGAAGTCTCTCGCCTTCCTCTGTAAGGTTCCTGACTTCCATCAAGTGAGAATAGGTATCTTTGGTTCAAAAAGTTTTTCAAAGCCCTGCAGAGGCAAGCCCATAGGTGCTTGAATTTTCTCATAACTCCAATTCACATAAAGAATCTAAACCCCACAGACATAAGGCTCAAATTGGAGAAGCAGAGCAGTATTAATGGCAGGCCTAATTGATCACTCCTTGTTCACAGATAGGTTGTCAAGCCACCCTGACATTAGACAAATGAGGGTAGGGAGCATATTTTGGATACTGTCTTCAGCTGCACCCCTCATGGAAACTTCCAGCCAGAGGTTATGATGAGTGTCTATGTGGAAGTAGTTGAGAGCCATGTGGGAGTGTTTTGGTTTTAATTGTGGTCATTTGTTTGGCTGATGGAAGAGATGACTGGGTCCACCTTGGCTTGAACTCTGGTGTGAGTCTTCTTAGAGACTGAGTTCTGGAAATGACTGCAGAGATGTATTGCCATGAATTGTGTTGGGATTTTTGGAGGCCACACATGGTAGTGGCCTTTGGAAACTGAGATCTAGGCCCGGGGGGCTTCCCACAGAGCACTGGGAATCTGAGCCAGAATATCACATGATTTTATTCTGAAAGACTTGACAGCCATAGTTGAGAGTAAAAACACACATGGACCTCACATTGTAGACCTCAATGGGCCTGGCTTCATTTGATCTTTTGGCCACTCTTTGGGAAATCTTGCCTGTGAGAGTTCTCCAGATCTTTCATTGAAATGGGCTTTCTCACCTTTTAATGTTTCCAGAATGAATTAAATCCCACAGTGCCTCCAACCTCATCCTTGAAAAATGGCTAGATAAACATCATAAAAATTTGAAATTCCCATCACCTGGTGACACTGGATACACTTTGGATTTCCTGTTGCTCATCATGAGTGTACCAGACAGTGCCTTGATTGACTGGGTTTCATGAAAATGGTGTAGAACAATGATGCAAATAAGTTAAAGTCTGCTGAGTAGTGGGCCTAGAGCAGTGTTTTGCAGGTCTTTGATAAAACTTCTGTGGTGGGGTCATGTGGATCTGCCAAAAGGCTTGTAACTGACATGGTGCAGCCAGCAGACCCTTGTATGTAAAGGCATCTTGTTGAATGGAGAGGTTTCAGGGCAATGTTCAGAATCAGGTTGCTATGGTCAAGGGGGCAAGCTATGTGGGATAGAAGCCTGGTTGGTGCATTCTCCTGCAGACCCTGACACACAACACGTGACAGATCTCCCTCCAGCACTGTGACCCAGTTGAATTCCTTGTATTTCCTGAAGCCAATACCAAACTCCCAGTGCAGCAGCAAGGACACCATGAAAAGTGGAGGATGACCAAATGGCTTCACAGTCCACACGGGGCCACACTTAGCCTTCAGTGGCAAGAGTTTACTTACAAAGAGAGAATTTAGCCTTGCTGCCTCACGTTCTTTGGAAAATAAGAAACCATGTTCTGCAGGTCACATAGATGGAGACCCAGCTTTGGTGGTCTCACTAGAAAGGAAGCCATAGGTCCTGACTACAACATATACTTCAAGTGGCCAACCTCAGAGGCAGGTTCTCCAGAAGTCTTTAGGCTGGCAGATCTCCATATTTGTGCAGTATTTACCCTGTCCCTTACTTTTGGAAACTCCTCTACCACCTCCAATATTGTGAACTCGTAACCATGTTCCATTCCTGATATGTATTCACAGATTTTCTAAATCTTCTTCTTTTATTTTGTCTTACTTGGGGCAAAGATAGTGTCAAGGTATTGTTGTGAATGAGAGTAGGAAGATTTTGTGTAGCACATATTTGCATACACATTTGATTCATTTTCCTATTTTACATTCAAAATACTGAATCCCTGACACTAACCCATACCCTACTAGACTCTGACTACTAACCCTAATATGGTGGAGAGAAATAATGCAAACAGAAGTGAAATACAAACAGTTCAGAGGAGGCATGGTGTATAGTTGGATTTGCCTTTTGCATGATAAAGTGTAGGTGTTATAAATCTAGTCAATTTTTAATTAAAATAGTTCACCATGGGTTTTTGTAGTTAACAAATACGTGAATTCCTGTCTCCCTTTCTCTGTAGCCTATTCAGCACATGTATTTTTATATGCCCTTTCTCTGTAGCCTATTCAGCACATGTATTTTTATATGCACATATAGAATCCTACCTGGTATCACACGTACATTTTTGTGACTTGGCTGACTTGGAGATACAAATTGTGAGAAAAGATCACTCCTCCTAAAAGCAGTTGGAACTGAAAATTCAACCTATGTGTGAGCTTCCTAGGAGAACAACATTGTACATAAATCCATGCTCAGTAAAATAAATTATTTTGCATCTGTGGATGTTATATATTTCATGATGAATATTGATTGGCTTATATATTGGTACTTTTTAATATCTCTGTGTGGGTTTTGGGTGTGTGTTTATATATATATATATATATATATATATATATATATATATATATATACACACTCTCAAGATTTTTCAAAATATGAAATATATGTGTCTTATATACACTACCGAAATTCATTCATGTTCATGTATGTGGATTTATAATAAAAATTTCACAAGATTATTCTCAGAAGTATTCATTTACCTGAACTACATATTTGTTTTCTAGTACTTAAAACTAACTTCAGTGAATGTGCATACAAATACTAATATTTCTACAGTAATTGACCCAGTTTAACATCAATGCAATTAGATTCCCATGGGACATGGTGTGTATTTTGATGTTCATTTTTATTCAACATTGGTTCGTTAATATTTCTTCAGTTCATGCACATCATAGGATATATATTTCATCCACAAATTCACAAATTTATAGGCATTTGTTTCTCTTTCAATCACTTACTGCTTCAGAACACATGTATTCCTCCAGGTTTCTTGACTGGTCTTTTAATGAGACTTCTTTCCAAACACATTATTTTCGATTTCTATAATCACTTTTGAAGCAAATCTCACACAATCTTTATAATAAAACATAACGCAATTATACAATTAGATGTGTAACTGGTTGGAATGAATGATTGTATATCAATATAAGTTTTTGTGTATATTTTCACATATCAATTCAATCCATTATTTAAAGTGGAAACAGTTATATTATTTATTCACAGTATTGTCAATTCATGCATTAATTCTATATTCATAGACACAGAGTACAAATCTTTGTACCGCCAATAATAATTTATACATCTTCAAAATATTGCTCTCAGAAATGGTATAAGAAATACTTATGTCACCCAATCTACATATACATTTTATCACAGTAATATTCTGGACCCAAAATGCAAAGGTCAAACATATGATTGTACCAAAGCCTAAATTGAAAGTGAGCATGGATTACTAAAAACATCCATGTACATGTTGCCTAATGTTCTCAAATGTCAATCCTATTTGTGACAACATATTTTTTTCTTCCTTAGATTATATATTCAAACTCAAAACTGTTGAAAATATCTAATCCTATCACTCACTTTATACTTTTCCTGATTTCTTAATGTCTCTATTGATATCTGCTTACCGACATATTTTCCCCAGTTCATCATTGTGACTGACACTTCACATGTGCTCACATTTAAATTCACTCTCTATCCGAAACCCTATTGCTGGAGAACTTTTGTCCAAAACCTATACTCACTCTTCTTTCTGAAACTGAATATCTTTCTAATAATTTCAACTATCCCTTTTTGACTAGAAGTTCTCTTCAACATTCCATCATCCAACGTACAAGGTCCTATGCCATTGTACTGAATTTATCTGAGACATCTCTGCAGAAAATAATTCAAATCTAAGTATCCCAATCAAGGGCCCAATGCCCTTCTGGGCTTCAAATCTTACCTACATTTCTGTTTTCATACTAATATTTCACCTATATTTTCTTGTAAATATTGCAGCTTCCCAATCATTCCTGCAGAATGATTCCTAATTCATATCGAACATGTTATTAATCCTAACCATACACTGTTCCCTCAATCTAACTTTACAGAAGATTAGAGACAGAGTTGGTCTTTCAATATAGGAATGTAGCAGATCTTCCACATGCTAAGATCCTCAAAGGTCCATACAGAAATGATCCCTGGAGAAGATGTATGCAGCTATGAAGGACCTGAGAGAGAAAAAGTCATCTCCATGTAATGGCTCACCGCTGGCTCCTAATAACCTCACAGAGTTGGCCAAGGAGACCAGATCTGAGACAGGACAGGCCATTTCTGGGAACATAGTATGGCCCACCAGTAAGAGGACACTCCGGATAGTCACAGACCTACTTGGGGGAAGGAGGTGCCTTTGTGGGTTGGGTGTGAGTTTGTGGTCTTGTCTCATTTTCTGAGAATAGGTAGGAAAGGCAGTATGTTCATTTTGGAGTGGATGGTTTCTAGAAAGTCGTTTGACAAGGAGTGTGTTTCTATGTCTGGGTATCCCACTGTGTTCGTGGATGAAGACATTAGAAAGAGCATGCATCAATGGATGTGTTCTGTCTAGTAGAAAGCTTCCCAGCATTCATCCTTCCCAATTTATAGATGGACTTGGCTTGCCTTCTGGATGGGCAACACCTACTGTCTTCCTAAGTTCCTGTTTTCTGCCTGAATTCTGGCCACTAACCATAATAGGCTCATGGTTATGTGTCCAAGATATGTACCACCTCCAAGCTCTGGGACATGGCCATGTACAGGATAGCTGAAGGGAATTGGAGCATCTCAGAAAACTCAGATATCAATGTGACCAGTAAAGTCTCTGTGGAGAAACCCTGCTTTGGGCCTTTTGCATACCTATTCTTCTGTTGCACTGAATAACAGGAAGGTCTTTGATTAGGCCACGCCTTTGTGAAGCCTGAAGAAAACAGTTTTCAAATGGAAATGAATGGGCATCACCTGGGGCTCTTTGCTTAATTGTTTGGAAAGGGATGTGTCTGAATTGGCCACTTGGCCCTGTGTGAGGCTGTGGCTTAGATACTCAGCACCTAATGGACCTAAAGAAAGATCCCATGTGTGCACCCAAATCCAAAATGTCCAAAAAGCATTTATTGTGGACTACGTCTCTCGCCTTCCTCTGTAAGGTTCCTGATCTCCATCAAGTGAGAATAGGGATCCTTTGCATCAAATGAGTACTTCAAAGCCTTACAGAGTCTAGCCCACTGGTGCTTGTGATTACTCATGACTCCAGTTCACATAAAGAATCTAAATCCCACAGTCAGTAAGCCTCAAATTGTAATTGTGGAGCAGTATTAAAGGCAGGGCTCTATGATCATTCCGTGTTCAAAGGAAGGGTGTCCAGGCAACCCTGACTTGTGACAAATGAGGTGCGAGGGTGCTTATTTTGAACACTGTGTTGGTCTGTGCCCCTCATGAAAACCTCAAGCCAGAGGTTATTATTAGTGTCTATATGGAAGAAGATGAGTGCCATGTGGGAGTCTTTTGTTTTTAATTGTGGTCATTTGTGTGGCGGTTGGAAGAGATGTCTGGTTCCACCTGGGCTTGAACTCTGGTGTGATTCCCCTTAGAGACTGAGTTGTGGAACTGTCCTCAGAGAAGTATTGCCATGAATTGTGTTGAGATTTTAGGAGGCCACACACGAGATTCGCCCTTGGAAACTGAGATCTAGGCCCAGGGTGGCTTTCCACAGAGCATAAGTAATCTCAGCCAGGATATCACACGATTTTATTGTTAAAGACTTGGCAGCCATAGTTGAGAGTCATAACACACATGGAGCTCACATTGTAGACCTCAATGAGCCTGGCTTCATGTGACCTTTTGGCCACACTTTGGGAAGCTTTGCCTGTGATAGTTCTCCATTTCTTTCGTTCAAATGAGTTTCCTCGCCATTTAATGGTTCCTGAATGATTGGAAACCCACAGTGCCTCCAACTTCATCCTTAAAAAATAGCTAGATAAATACCACCAAATTTTTGAAATTCCCTTGACCAAGTGGCACTGGAGAAACTTTGGATTCCTGTTGCTGATTATGAGTATACCAGACAGTGCCTTGATTGACTTGGTTTCACGAAAATGCTGTAGAACAGAGATGCCAGTAATTTGGAGCCTGCTGAGTAGTTGGCCTAGAGGAGTGGTGGGGAGGTGTCTGAAATAACATCTGTGGTGAGGCCATGTTTATCTGCCATTGGCTTCCAAATGGCTTGTGACTGACATTTTGCATCCAGCAGACCCTTGTATGTAAAAGCATCTTGTTATATGGAGAGGTTTCAGGACAATATTCAGAATCAGGTTGCTATGGTCAATGGGGCAAGCTCTGTGGGAAAGAAGCTTGCTTGGTGCATTCTCCTGCAGACCCTGACACACCACATGTGACAGAATTTTCTCCAGCACTTTTTCCCAGTGGAACTCCTTGTATTTCAAGAAACAGATACCAAACTCCCAGTGCAGCAGCAAGAAACACCACAAAAAGTGGAGGATGAAAAAATGGCTTTACAGTAAAGACGAGGAGACACTTAGCGCGCAGTGGCTACAGTTTACCTACAAAGAAAAAATTCAGCACTGCTGCCTCATGTTCATTGGGAAATAAGAAACAATGTCCTCCAGGTCACATAGATGCAGACCCAGTTATGATGGTCTAACTAGAACGGAAGCTAAACCTCCTGACAGCAACATATATTTCAAGTGCCCAAACTCAGAGGCAGTTTCTCAAAAGTCTTTAGGCCAGCAGAGCTCCATGTTTGTGGAGTGTTTACCCTGTCCCTTACTTTTGGAAACTCCTATACCACCTCCAAGTATATGAACTCCTGAGCATATTCCATTCCAGATATGTATTCACAGATTTTTGTAAATCATGTCCTCTAATTGTGTCTAACTTTAAGCGAAGATGATGTCAAGGCATTGTTCTGGAGGAGAGTGGGAACATTTTTTTGTATCACATATTTGCATAAATATTGAATTTATTTTCCTATTTTCAATTCGAAATACTAAATCCCTGACACTAACCCAAAACCTACTAGACTCTGACTACTAATCCTAATATGATGGAGTAAAATAACCCACACAGAATAGAAATACAACCAGTTCAGAGGAGGCATGGTGTATAGTTGTACTTTCCTTTTGCATGATAAAGGGTTGGTGTTATAAATCTTGTCAATTTGTAGTTAAAATAGTTCTCTATGTGTTTTTAAAGTTAACAAATATGTGAATTCCTGTCTCCCTTTCTCTGTAGTTGATTCAGCACATGCATTTTTATATGCACATATAAAATACTACATGGTATCACACGTACATATTTGTGAGGTAACTGACTTTGCAAATACAAATTGTTAGAAGAAAACACTTCTTCTAAATGCTGTTGGAACTGAAAATTCAACCTATGGGTGAGCTTCCTAGTTGAACAACATAAATCCATATTTAGTAAAATCAATATTTTTGGATCTGTGGATGATATATATTTCATGGTGAATTTCGATTGCCATACATAATGCTACTTTGTAATGTCTGTATTTAGGTGTGTGTGTGTGTGTGTGTGTGTGTGTGTGTGTGTGTGTATTCACTCTGCTGATTATTCAAAATATAAAATATATGTGTCTTATTATACACTAACTAAATTCATACATATTCATGTATTTGGATTTATAATCAACGTTTGAGAAGATTATTCTCAGGAATATTTTTCCACCTGAAATACATGTTTGTTTCCTAGTACTGAAAACTAACTTCAGGGGATCATATTATGGCAGCGATGGGAGTTCATTACCCACCTGTACCGCGTCACTTTGCAGGAGAAGGACGAGTTAGAACGGCTAAAATCTATCTTATTAGAAATTTCCAGGAAAATTGGTGTGCTCCAAAACCTACAGGAAGGATTTCCATTGCACAAGGACCAGCTACGGGGACTCAAACACCAGCAATTTGTCCTCACGGAGGGTCACGCTGCTTATTTAGCAAATCGCCCCACGGCTAGTGTCTGCAATGCGCGCTGGGAAACGACGAGAGAGCAACACAAAGATACAGTCTGTGGATTATGCGGGCTCCTGCCATCTGCGCAATCACTGTGCTCAGTGCTGAATTCTGGGTTTGAAATGGGGGAAGGAAGTGGTCCAATTCGGTTTTCCACACCGGTGAGACCACAGAGGAAGATAGCGGTCACCATCTTGGAGAGCTGATGTCACCATCCCTGTTTTCGACTGATCACAGCTCATTCAGATACAGAATAGGTAATTTCAGGCTGCCATTTGCCTTCATCTTGCAGACAAATTACTCAGGGTCAGTGCTAAAGAACCCATGAAAATTGCTTCTTGGATCGTTCTCCTATCAGAACATACACCAAGCCCGGAGCGGCTGAATTCCGGGTCCCGGAACTGCTCTGGCCCAGGGCTAAAGAACCTGCGGAAACTGTTTCTTGGTCTGGGTCCTGCTGAATACTGTAGAGGTAAATGCCAACTGAGCCTTCATAGACAGTGGCAACAGGATTGAGACGGGGCTTGTGAGGGCCGGTCAGGACTCACCCGTTGCTTTGGTCACCCGACAAAGGGAATGAAATGCTGCCATTTACATGGGATACCAACATGGCAGACATCTGATGTGATCACAAAGCAGTGGAGGAGATAACTTCATCGATACCAGCGGCGAGAGAAATAGTTGGTCTCCTGGTAAAGAAAGTGAGTCACAAACATCTGAGTCTCTCTCATTTTGTCATCAAGCCAGAGGTGCAGAGCAGAGCTGCCACCTGTGCCTGGAACAGGCCCAGCGACCCACCGGCGTGGTAGTCACGTCACCCCAATTGGAGTAGGGGCAGAGCAGAGCCGACACCCATGCCTGCAAGGTAGGCAGACGTACGACCGACCGGCAGAACAGGCCTAGCGGCCGGTCAGCATGGTAGACAGATCACCCCAATTGGAGGAGCAGCACAGCCGCCAACCGCACCTGCAATGGAGACTTTTCCACAATACAAGAGCAATATAAATATACAGGGGGGAAATTACAAAAACACAACAGTTTCACCAAGCAGAAAGAAACGCAAGCTGTATGAAAAGACAAGGAAAGAAAGGACCACAAGCAATGCAGGTCAACTCAACTTTAGAAGAGGTAATAGATGCAGCATATGGAATGTCAGATAAAGAATTCAGGATATACATGCTTCAGGTGATCTGGAATCTCAAGGAAGACATTAGACAGCAAAAATCAGTCAATGAAAGATCACTTCGACAATGAATTACATAAAAAAATCCAAGTAGCAAAGATCAACTATACAGGGAGATAGAGGTTATTAAAAACAAACGAACTGAAATCTTAGAAACGCAGGAAGTAATGAACCATCTTAAAAACTCAATTGAGAATACTACCATCAGAGCAGAATACTTAGAAGATAGAACATCAGACAATGAAGACAAAGTATTTCAACTCAAAAAGAACATATACAGCTCAGCAAGACTGTTAAGAAACCATGAGCAAAACTGCAAGAAATATGGGATAACATAAAGAGAATAAACATAAGAGTCATTGGGATACAGGAAAGTATAGAGGTCCAAACCAAAGGAGTGAGCAATCTATTCAATGAAATAATAGGAGAAAAATTCCTAGACTTGAAGAATGAGACAAAATCCCAAATCCTAAAAGTCTACAGGACGCCGAACGTGCAAAATCATAAGACATCCACACCTAGACACATTGTAATGAAGATACCCTACATACAGAATAAGGAGAGAATTTTAAAAGCTACAAGAGAAAGGAAGCAGATTATAGTTAGTGGTAAACCAACCAGGATAACAGCTGATCTTTCAACACAGACTCTGAAAGCTAGAAGATCCTTTAATAACATATTTCAAACACTGAAAGAAAATGGGTTCCAGCCAATTATCATGTATCCAGTGAAATTAAGCTTCAGATGGAAGATGAAATTAAAACCTTCCACGATAAACAAAAGTGAAAAGAATTTGCAGCTAGAAAACCATCTCTTCAAAACATCCTCGGCAAAACATTACAGGAAGTGGAAATGGAAAATACCAATGAAAACCAACAGTGGGAGGTAGGACATTGAAGGGGGGGAAATAATCAAAGAGGAAAACAAACTATGTTTAGTAACATAAATAAACAAATATGGCTGGAAGGACAACCCATATCTCAATAATAACCAAAAATCTTAATGGCTTAAACTCACCAATTAAGAGACACAGGCTAGTAGAATGGATCACAAAACAAGAACCAACAAAATGCTGCCTACAGGAGACGCATTTTATAGGAAAAGACATACATAGACTGAGGGTGATACTTGGAAAAATCGTATCACTCTTATGAACTTCGGAAACAAGCAGGAGTGTCCATACTCATATCAAATAAAATAGATTTCAAGCCAAAGTTAATCAAAAGGGATAAAGAAGGACACTACATACTACTCAAGGGAACCATACGCCAACAAGACATAACAATCATAAATATATATGCCACAAACAATGGTGCAGCTTTGTTCATCAAACAAACTCTTCTCAATTTCAAGAGTCTAATAGACCACAATACAGTAATCATGGGAGACATGAACACACCTCTCTCACCACTGGACAGATCTTCCAAACAAAAGTTGAATAAGGAAACTATAGAACTCAATAACACAATTAATAACCTAGACTTAATTGACATATATACAATATACAACCCATCATCAAGAAGTTACACTTTTTTCTCAGCAGAACATGGATCCTTCTCAAAAATACATCATATATTATGACACAGGGCAATTCTTAGACAATAAAAAGGAGTAGAGATAATACCATGCATTTTATCTGATCATAATGGAATGAAATTAAAAATCAACGATAAAAAAAGGAAGGAAAAATCATTCATCACTTGGAGAATGAACAATAGGTTTCTGAATGATCAATGGGTTATAGAAGACATCAAGGAAGAAATTAAAAAATTCTTAGAGATAAATGAAAACACAGACACAATATATCGGAATCTATGGGACACATTGAAAGCAGTTCCAAGAGGAAAATTCATTGCTTGAGTTCATTCCTTAGAAAAAGAAAAAACCAACAAATAAATGATCTCATACTTCATCTCAAAATCTTAGACAAACAAGAGCAAACAACAGCAAAAGAAGTAGAAGGCAACAAATAATTAAAATCAGAGAAGAAATTAATGAAATCGAAACAAAAGAAACAATTAAAAAAATTGACAAAACAATACATTGGTTTTTTGAAAAAATAAATATAATCGACAGACCCTTAGCCATGCTAACAAAGAGAAGAAGAAAGAGAACTCAAATTACTAGCATATGAAATGAAAAAGGAAATATAACAAGAGACACTTCAGAAATACAGAAGAAAATCAGAAATTATTTTGAATTAATATACTCCAATAAAATAGAATATAGTGAAGGCATTGATAAATTTCTTAAGTCATATGATGTGCCCAGATTGAGTTAGGAGGATATAGACAACTTAAACATTCCAATATCAATTGAGGAAATAGAAGAAACCATCAAAATACTACCAACTAAGAAAAGCCCAGGACCGTATGGGTATAGAGCAGAATTATACAAAACCTTTAAAGAAGAACAAAAACCAATACTTTTCAAGGTATTTCAGGAAAAATGCAAAAATCCTCAAAAAAATTCTGGCGAATCAGACACAAAAACATATATATAAAAAAAATGTGCACCATAATCAAGTAGGATTCATTCCTGGGATGCAAGGCTGGTACAATATACGGAAATCAATAAATGTTATTCATCACATCAATAGACTTAAAAATAAGAACCATATGATCATCTCGAGAGATGCAGAAAAAGCATTTGACAAGGTACAGCATCACTTTACGTTCAAAACTCTAGAAAAACTAGGGATAACAGAATCATACCTCAATATTGTAAAAGCAATCTTTGCTAAGCCTCAGGCTAGCATCATTCTGAATGGAGAACAATTGAAGGCATTCCCCCTAAAATCTGGAGCAAGACAATGATGCCCTCTCTCACCCCTTCTGTTCAACATAGTTATCGAAACACTGGCCAGAGCAATTAGAAAGACTAAAGAAATTAAAGGCATTAAAATAGGAAAAGAAGAACTCCAATTATCGCTATTTGCAAAAGACATGATTCTATACCTAGCAGACCCAAAAGGGTCTACAAAGAAACTATTAGAGGTAATAAATTAATTCAGCAAAGTGGCAGGATATTAAATCACCACGCATAAATCAAAGGCAATTTTGTATATCAGCGACAAATCCTCTGAAATGGAAATGAGGACAATCAGTCCATTCACAATATCATCAAAAAAATAAATAAAATACTTGGGAATCAACCTAACAAAAGAGGTGAAAGACATATACAATGAAAACTACAGAACCCTAAAGAGAGAAATAGAAGAAAATCTTAGAAAATGGAAAAATATACCCTGTTCATGGATAAGCATAACTAACATCATCAAAATGACGATATTACCAAAAGTTCTCTATAGGTTTAATGCAATGCCAATCAAAATCTCAAGGTCATTTCTTGTAGAAATAGATAAAACAATTATGAAATTCATATGGAAAAATAAAAGACCCAGAATAGCAAAAACAGCTCTAAGCAGGAAGTGTGAATCAGGCAGTATACCGATACCAGACCTCAAACTATACTACAGATCAATAGTAACAAAAATAGCATGGTACTGGTGACAAAACAGGCGGGTGGACCAGTGATACAGAATAGAGGACACAGAAACCAATCCACAAAACTACAGCTATCTTATATTTGATAAAGGGACTAAAAGCATGCAATGGAGGAAGGATAGCATCTTCAACAAATAGTGCTGGGAAAACTGGAATTCCATATGTAACAAAATGAAACTGAATCCCCTCCTCTCACCATGCACAAGAGTTAACTCAAAATAGATCTAGGAGGTTGATATCAAATCAGAGACACTGCATCTGGTGGAAGAAAACTTTTGCCACCATCTACATACTGTGGTGTCGGGCTCCAAATTTCTCAATAGGACACCCATAGCACCAGAGTTAATCCCTAGAATCAACAAATGGGACTTACTCAAACTAAATACATTTTTCTCAGCAAAAGAAACAATAAGAGAGGTAAATAGGGAGCCTACATCCTTGGAACAAATCTTTACTCCTCACACTTCAGATAGAGCCCTAATATCCAGAGTATACAAAGAACTCAAAAAAATTAAACAATAAGAAAATGAATAACCCAATCAACAAATGGGCCAATGACCTGAACAGACACTTCTCAGAGGAGGACATACAATCAATCAATAAGTACATGAAAAAATGCTCACCATCTCTAGCAGTCAGAGAAAAGCAAAACAAACCCACCCTAAGATACCATCTCACTGCAGTAAGATCGGCAGCCATTATGAAGTCAAACGCCATCATGTGCTGTCGAGGATGTGGGGAAAAGGGCACACCTGTACATTGCTGGTGGGACTGCAAATTGGTGCAGCCAATTTGGAAAGCAGTATGGAGATTTCTTGGAAAGCTGGGAATGGAACCACCATTTGACCTATTCCCCTTCTCGGTCTATTCCCTAAAGAACTAAAAAGAGCATGCTACAGAGATACTGATAAATCGATGTTCATAGCAGCACAATTCACAATTGCAAGACTGTGGAACCAACCTAGATTCCCTTCATTAGATGAATGGATTAAAAATGTGGCATTTATATAGAATGGCTTGTGACTCACAAGGTGCAGCCAGCAGACCCTTATATGTAAAGGCAAATTGTTATATGGTTTGGTTTCAGGTAAATGTTCAGAATCAGGTTGTTATGGACACGGGGGCAAACAATGAGAGATAGAATATTGGATGGTGCATTCTCCTGCAGAACCTGACCATACACACGTGACAGAACTCCCTCCAGCACTGTGTCCCAGTTGAACTCCTTGTATTTCATGATGCAAATACCAAACTCCCAGTGCAGCAGCAAGAAACACCACGAAAAGTGGAGGATGACCAAATGGCTTCACAGTTCACACGGGGAGACACTTAGGTTCCAGTGTCCACAGTTTACTTAGGAAGAGAGAATTCAGCACTACGGTCTCATGTTCATTGGAAAATAAGAAACCATGTCCTCCAGGTCACATAGATGCAGACCCATCTTTGATGGTCTCACTACAAAGGAAGCTAAAGCTCCATACAACAAAATATATTTCAAGTGCCCAACCTCAGAGGGACTTTCTCAAGAAGTCTTTAGGCCAGCAGAGCTCCATGTGTGTGGACTGTTTAAACTTTCCCTTACTTTTGGAAACTCCTTTACCACCTCCAATTTTTTGAACTACTGAGTATATTTTATTCCACATATGAATTCACAGATTTTCTAACTCTTCTCCTCTAATTGTGTTTTACTAGGGTCGAAGGTAATGACAAGGCATTGTTCTTGATGAGAGTTGGAAGATTTTTGTGTAGCATATGTTTGCGTACACATTGGATTCATTTTCCTATTTTCCATCCAAAATACTGAATCTCTGACACTATCCCATACCCTACTAGACTTTGACGATTAATCCTAATATGGTGAAGAAAAATAACCCAAAGAGAATAGAAATACAAGCAGTTCAGAGGAGGCATGGTGTATACTAGGTCTTGCCTTTTGCATGATAAAGGGTAGGTATTATAAAAATTGTCAATTTTTAATTGAAATAGTTCTACATGTGTTTTTAAAGGTAACGAATATGTGACTTCCTGTTTCCTTTTCTCTGTAGCCTATTCAGCACATGTGTTTTTATACGCACATATAGAATCCTACCTGGTATCACACATAATTTCTTTTGAGGCTACTGACTTGGAAGATAAAAATTGTGAGTAGAGATCATTCCTCCTAAACGCTGTTGAAACTGAAAATTCAACCAATGTCAGCTTCCTAGTAGAACAACATTATACATGAATCCATGTTAAGCAAAATGAATATTTTTTGATATGTGGATTATATATATTTCATGATGAAATGCGATTGGCATATATATTGCTACTTTTAATGTCTGTGCATGTGTCTGTGTGTGTGTGTGTGTGTGTGTGTGTGTGACTCTCCAAGTTTTCTAAAATATGAAATATATGTGTATTATATAAACTCCCTAAATTCATTCATGTTCATGTATGTGGATTTATAATCAACTTTTCAGAAGATTATTCTCAGAAATATTCATCCACCTTGAATACATATTTGTTTCCCATTACTGAAATCTGACTTCAGTTAATGGTTCATACAAATCCTAACATTTCTACATTAACTGACCCAGTTTAACATCAATGCAATAGATTCCTATGGGACATGGTGTCTATTTTGAACTTCATTTCTATTCAACACTGCTACATTACTATTTCTTCACGTTTAGCCCATCATAGCATATATATTTCATCCACAAGTTCACAAATTTAGAGGCATTTGGTTCACTTTAAATCCCTTCCTGCTTTAGAACACATGTATTCCTCCAGGTTTCTTGACTGGATTTTTTGAGACTTCTTTCCAAACACATTATTTTCGATTTCCATAATCCTTTTGAAGAAAATCAGACACACCCTTCATGATAAACCATAACTAATATTACCATTAGATGTATAACTGGTTGGAATGAATGATTTTATATCAATATTAGATTTCCTGTATATTTTCAGATATCAATTAAATGAATTATTTAAAGTGGAACCAGTTATATTATTTATTCACAGTATGGTCTATTCATGCATTATCTCTATATTCACAGACACAGCGTACACCTCTTTGTACCCCCAATACTAATTTATATGTCTTCTCAATATTGCTCCCGGAAATGGTGGAAGAAATACTCATGTCACCTGATCTACATATACATTTTATCACAGTAATATTCTTGACAAAACTGCAAAGGTCACACTTATGATTTTACAAAGCCTAAATGGAAAGTGAACATGGATTACTAAAAACATCCATGTCCAGGTTGCCTAATGCTCTCAAATGTCATTCTTTGGTGACTACATATTTGTTTCTTCCTAAGATTATATATTCAAACTCAATCCTGTTGAAAATGTCTAATCCTAACAATCACTTTGTACTTTGCCTAATTTCCTATTGTCTTCCTTGATATTTGCTTTCCTACATTTTTTCCCTAGTTCATCATTGTGAATGACTCTTCACATGTGCTGACATTGGCATTCACTCTCTAATCGAAACCCTGTTGCTAAAGAATTTTTTTTTTCCAAATTCTATACTCACACTTCTTCCGAAAACTACCGACTGTCTTTCTAATCTTACCGACTATCCCTTTTGGAGTTGATGTTCCCTTCTAAATTCAATCATCCAAGGTACAAAGTCTTATGCCATTGTATATTGATTTATCCAAGAAATCTCTGCTGAAGGTAATTCAATGCTAAGTATCCCAATCAAGGGCCCAATTCCCTTCTGGGCTTCAAATCTTACCTAGATTTCTGTTTTCATACATATATTTCACCTCTATGTTCTTATAAATATAGCAGATTCCCAATATCATTATTCATCCCTCAGAATAATTCCTAACCCAAATTGATCAAGTTATTAATGCTAACCATACACTGTTCCCTCAATCTAACTTTACAGAAGAGCGGGACAGAGTTGGTCTTACAATACAGGAATATAGGGGATCTTCCACCTGCTGAGAACCTCAAATGTCCATGCAGATATGACCCCTGGAGAAGATGTAGGCAGATATGAAGGACTGCCTACATCTTCTCCAGGTCTGTGTGGAGAGCTGTTCCCGGGTGCCTATGGTTGATATACCATTCCAACTTGTGAAAGTGTCACATGAAGTAGGGGTAGCCACCAGCACTTGTCCCCGTTGAACTCCTTGTATTTAGTTAAGCAAATACCAAACTCCCAGTGCAGCAGCAAGAAACACCACGAAAATGGAGAATGAACAAATGGCTTCACAGTCCACATGGGGAGACACTTAGCCCCCAGTGGCCACAGTTTACCTACAAAGAGGGAATTCAGTACTGCTGCCATATGTTCATTATAAAATAAGATACCATGTCCTCCAGGTCACATAGATGCACACCCAGCTTTGATGGTCTCACTACAAAAGAAGCTATAGCTCCAGACAACAATATAAATTTAAGTGCCCAACCTCTTAGCCAGTTTCTCAAGAAGTCTTTAGGCCAGCAGAGCTCCATGTTTGTGTTGTGTTTACAATGTCCCTTACTTTGAGAAACTCCTCCACCATATCCAAGGTTGTGAACTCCTGAGAATTCCCATTCCAGATTGGATTTATTTTGCAATTTTCCATTCTACACTAACTGACCTAGGTTTACATCAATGCAAGTAGATTCCTTATGGAACATGATGTGTATTTTGAAGTTCATTTTTATTCAACACTGTTGCATTACTATTTCTTCAGTTTATGCACATAATAGGATATATATTTATTCCACAAGTTATGAAGTTTATAGGCATTTGGTTCACTTTCAATCATTTTCTGCTTCAGAACACATGTACTCCTCCATGTTTCTTGACTGGTCTTCTCATGAGACTTCTTTCCAAACACATTATTTTCTATTTCCGTAATCACTTTTGAAACAAAACTCACACACCCTTCATTATAAACCATAACTCTAAGATTACCATTAGATGTATAACTCTTTGGAATGAATGATTGTATATCAATATAAGATTTCCTATATATTTTCAGATATCAATTCAATCCATTATTTAATTGGAACCAGTTATATTTTTTCCCAGTATGATCTATGTATGCATAATCTCTATATTCATAAACACAGCATACGCCTCTTTGTACCCCCAATACTAATTTATTTGTCTTCACAATATTGCTCCCGGAAATGGTGGAAGAAATACGCATGCCACCTGATCTACATATACATTTTATTACAGTAATATTCTGTACACAAAATGCAAAGGTCACACTTATTATTGTACCAAAGCCTAAATGGAAAGTGAGCATGGATTACTAAAAACATCCATGTCCACATTGCCTAATTCTCTCAAATGTCAATCCTATTCGTGACTACATATGTGTTTCTTCCTAAGATTATATATTCAACCTGAACCCTTTGAAAAAGTCTAATCCTATCACTTTATAGTTTGCCTGATTTTGTAATGTCTCTATTGATATCTGCTTTGATACATATTTCCCAAGTTCATCATTGTGATTGACTCTTCACATGTGCTGACAAATATTCACTCTCTAACCAAAACCCTATTGCTAAAGAACTTTTGTTTCAAATACTATACTCACTCTTCTTCCTATACCTACCGACTATCTTCCTAATCCTACCGACTGTCCCTGTTTGACTCGATGTTCTCTTGTACATTCAATCATCCAAGGTAGAAGATCCTATGCCATTGATTATAGATTCATCTTAGACATCTGTGCATAACATAATTCAATGCTAATTATCCCAGTCAAGGTCCCAATGCCATTCTGGGCTTCGAATCTAAACTAGATTTCTGTTTTCATAATTATATTTCACCTCTATATTCTTTTAAATATTTTAGGTTCCAAATACCATCATTCATCCAGCAGAATGATTTCTAACCCAAATCAAACATGTTGTTAACCTTAACCATTCACTGTTCCATCAATCTAACTTTACAGAAGAGCAGGGATAGAGTTGTATGAGATCTTTCACCTGATGAAAACCTCAAAGGTACATGCATAAATGATCTCTGAAGAACATGAAGGCAGCTATAAAAGACCTGAGAGAGCAAAAGTCATCTTCAATGGCAAACAACCTGGTCAGGATGAAGGGTTCTGACTGAATCAGCCTCTCTCTTCTTAATGTAGAGAAAATGGACCAAACCCAGCCTGTGTGGGTAGCTGTCCCAGGGCGCCTATGATTGATATACCGTTCTACTTTGTGAAAGTGTAACAGGAAGTAGGGGCAGCCTCCTTCTCATGTGACACTTGGAAGCCACTGGTAGGACAAAGTGGTTGCCAAGGCAGTAACCTCATTCAGTTCCTGAAGGAAGTGACCTCACCTCACTTCCTTGGTGATTAAAATCTCTGAACTTGGGATTCATGAAGCCAGTCACCCATAGCCAGTCCCAGTCTCAGTCCCAGTGGTCACACTTGTTTGGATTTACCAAAGACAGAGTCAGTCTTTCTTGGTAACTACTGATGTGAGGATGGCCAAATGCCAGGAAAGCTTTAAAGAGGAGCCGTTTCTGAGAAAGCAGGTAGTGGCTCACCTCTGGCTCCTGACACCTTCACAGAGTTAGCCAAGGAGACCAGATCTGACACAGGTCACGCCATTTCAGGGGAACATAGTATGGTCCACCAGTCAGAGGACACTCTGGATATTCACAGACCTACTTGAGTTAAGGAGGTGCCTTTGTCGGTGTGGGTGTGAGTTTGTGGTTTTGTCTCATGTTCTGAGAATAGGTAGGAAAGGCAGTTTGTTTGGATTGGAGTGGACTGTTTCTAGTAAGTCGTTAGACAAGGCGAGTGCTTCTATGTCTGTGTTTCCCACTCTGTCCGTGGTTGTAGACATTAGAAAAGAGAATGCATCAAGGATGTGTCCTGTCTAGTAGAATGCTTCCCAGCATTCTTCCTGCCCGATTTAGGAATGGACTGTGGCTCGTCTTATGCATAAGAAACACCTACTAACTTTCTAAGTTCCTGTTTTCTTCCTGAATTCCGGCAAACCTCAAGAATAGGCCCATGGTTTTGAGTCCAAGATGTGTACCACCTCCAAGCCCTGTGACATGGCCATGTGCTTGATAGCTGTAGGGAATGGGAACATCTTAGAAAACTCAAATATCTGTGTGACCAGTAAACTCTCAGTGGAGAAACCCTGCTTTGGTTCATTTGCATACTTATGGTTATGTTGCCCTGAATGTCAAGAAGGTCTTTGCCTCAGGCCACCCCTTTGTGAAGCCTGAAGAAAACTGTTTTCAAATGGAAATAAATGGGCATAACATGTGGCTCTTTGCTTAATTGCTTTGAAAAGGGACGTGTCCGAATCAGCCTTTTGGGCCTGTGTGAGGTTGTGGCTTAGATTCTCAGCACATGGTAGATCTAAAGATAGATTCCATTTGTGCAATCAAAACCAAAATGGCAAAAAATCACTCATTGTGGATGAGTCTCTTGCCTTCCTCTGTTAGGTTCTTTACCTCCATCAAGTGTGAATAGGAGTCCTTTAGGTCAAATGAGTTCTTCAAATCCCTGCAGAGGTGCTTGTGTTTTCTCAAGATTCCATATCACATAAAGAATTTATACCTGAGAGTCAGTAGGCCTCAAATTGGAGAAGGAGAGCAGTATTAATGGTAGGCCTATTTGATCACTCCTGGTTCACAGGAAGGGTGTCCATGTCACCCTCACTTTAGGCAAATGAGGGGCAAGCGACATTATTTTGGACACTCTCTTGGGATGCATCCTGCATGGTAACCTCCAGCCAGAGGTTAAGATGAATGTCTATATTTAAGAAGATGAGGGCCATGTGGGTGTCTTTTGGTTTTAATTGTGGTCATTCTTGTGGCAGTTGGAAGAGATGACTGGATCCACCTGGGCTTGAACTCTGGTGTCATTCCCCTTAGAGACTGAGTTCTGGAACACATATCAAAGAAGAATTGCCATAAATTGTGTGGGGATTTTAAGAGGCCGCGCATGAGAGTCGCCCTTGGAAACTGAGATCTATGCCCACGGTGGCTTTCCACAGAGCACTGGGAATCTCAGACAGGATATCACATGATTTAATTCTGAAAGACTTGGCAGCCATATTTGATAGTCAAAAAACACATGGACCTCAATTTTAGACCTCAATGGGCGTGGCTTCATGTGACCTTTTGGCCACTCTTTGGGAAGCCTTGCCTGTGAGAGTTCTCCAGAGCTTTCATTGAAATGATCTTCCTCAACATTGAATGATTCCTGAATGAATTGAAATAAACAGTGCCTCCAACTTCATCCTTGAAAATTGGCTAGATAAATACCATGAAATATTTAAAATTCCAATGACCAGGTGGCACTGAAGAACCTTTGGATGTCCTGTTGCTGATCATGAGTGTACCAGACAGTGCCTTGATTAACAGGCTTTCATGAATATGGTGTAGAACAGAGATGCCAGTAATTTGGAGCCTGCAGAATAGTGGGCCTAGAGCAGAGGTGATTAAGTGTGTGATAAAACATCTGTGGTGGGGTCATGTGGATCTGCCATTGTCTTCCAAATGGCTTGTGACTGACATGGTGCAGCCAGCAGAACATTGTATGTAAACGCATCATGTTATATGGAGAGGTTTAAGGGCAATGTTCAGAATCAGGTTGCTATGGTCACGGAGGCAACCTATGTGGTATACAAGTCCTGTTGGTGCATTCTCCTGCAGTCCCTGACCCACCATATGTGACAGAACTCCCTCCAGGACTGTGGTCAAGTTTAACTCCTTGTATTTCATGAAGCAAATACAAAACTCTCAGTGCAGCAGGAGACACTATAAAAAGTGGAGGATGATGAAATGGCTTCACAGTCCACATGGGGAGACACATAGCCCCCAGTGGCCATAGTTCACCTACAAAGAGAGAATTCAGCACTACTGCTTCATGTTCATTGGAAAATTATAAACCATGTCCTCCAGGTCACAGAGATGCATAAAGACGTTTGATGGTCTTACTAGAAAAAAAGCTAAAGTTCCTGAAAACTACATATATTTCAACTGTCCATCTTAGAGGCAGTTTCTCCAGACGTCTTTAGGCTGGCAAATCTTCATGTTTGTGGAGTTTTTACACTGTCCCTTACTTTTGGAAACTCCTCTACCATCTCCAAGGTTGTGAAATCCGGAGCAGTTTTCATTTCAGGTATGAATTCAAAGATTTTCTAACTCTTTTTCTCTAATTGTGTCTTACTTGGGGTGAAGGTAATGTCAAGTTATTGTTCTAAATGAGAGTGGGAAAATTTTTGTGTAACACTAATTTGCATACACATTGATCCATTTCCAATTTTCCATTCGAAATACTGAATCCCTGACAGTAACTCATACCCTACTATACTCTGACTACTAATCCTAATATGATGAAGAATAATACCCAAATAGAATAAAAATACGAGCAGTTCAGAGGAGGCATGCTGTACAGTTGGACTTCCCTTTTGCATGATTAAGGGTAGGTGTTATAAATCTACTCAATTTTTAATTGAAATAGTCCTCCATGTGTTTATAAAGTTCACAAATATGTGAATTCCTGTCTCCCTTTCTCTGTAGCCTACTCAGCACATGTATTTTTATATGCACATACAGAATCCTACCTGGTATCACACGTACATTTTCATGAGTTGGCTAAATTGGCAGATACAAATTGTGAGAAGAGATCAGTCCTCCTAAACGCTGTGGGAACTGAAAATTCAAACTATGTGTAAGCTTCCCAGTAGAACAATATTATACATAAATCCATGTTCAGTATAATAAATATTTTGCATCTTTGAATGATGTATATTACATGATGAATTACGATTAGCATATATATTGATACTTTTTAATGTATATTTGTGTTTATTTAAAATATATATATATATATATATATATATATATATATATATATATATATATATACACACTCCAGATTTCTCAAAATATAAAAGGTATGTGACTTATACACACTCTGTAAATTCATTCATGTTCATGTATATAAATTTATAATCAACTTTTCAGAAGATAATTCTCAGAAATATTCATCCACCTGAAATACATATTTATTTCCCAGTACTGAAAACTAATTTCAATCAATGGTGTTTACAAATCCTAATATTTCTACAGTAACTGACCCAGTTTAACATCAATGCCAGTAGATTCCTATGGGACATGATGTCTATATTGACCTTTATTTTAATCCAAAACTGGTACATTACTATTTCTTCAGTTTTTGCACATCATAGGATATGTATTTCTTCCACAAGTTTAAAATATATAGGAATTTGTTTCACTTTCAAACACTTCTTGCTTCAGAACACATGTATTCCTCCATGTTACTTGACTGGTCTTTTCATGAGACTTCTTTCCAAATACATTATTTTCAATTTCCATAATCAATTTCGAAGCTAAACTCACACACTCTTCATGATGAACCATAACATTAATATTAACATTAGATGTATAACTGGTTGGAATGAATAATTGTATATCAATATAAGATTTCCTCTATATGTTCACGATTCAATTCAATCCATTATTTAAAGTTGGAACCAGTTATGCTTTTTATTCACAGTATTGTCTATTAATGCATTATCTCTATATTAATAGATACAGTGTACTCTTCTTTGTCCCTTCAATACTAATTTATATGTCTTCAAAATATTGCTCCCAGAAATGGTGGAAGAAATACTCATGTCACCTTATCTATATATAGATTTTATCACAGGAATATTCTGGACACAAAAAACGAAGGTCACACTCATGATTGTATCAAAGCCTAAATGCCAAGGGAGCGTGGATTACTAAAAAGAACCATGTCCAGGTTGCCTAATGCTCTCAAATGTAAATCAAATTGGTGACTACATATTTGTTTCTTCCTAAGATTATATATTCAACCTCAACCATGTTGAAAATGTCTAATCCTATCACTCACTTCATACTTTGCCTGATTTGGTAATATCTTTATTGATACCTGCTTTCATACATATTTCCCCCAGTTCATCATTGTGACTGACACTTCACATATGCTGACATTTACATTCACTCTCTACCCGAAACCCTATTGCTAAAGAACTTTTGGTCCAAATCCTATACTCACTCTTCTTTCTAAACCTACTGACTATCTTCCTAATGCTACTGACTATAGTTTTTTGACTCGATGTTCTCTTCGACAATCAATTATCCAAGGTATAAGGTCCTATGCCATTGTATATCAATTTATCTGAAACACATGTGCAGAACATAATTCAAACCTAAGTATCCCACTCAAGGGCCCAGTTCCCTTCTGGCTTCCAATCTTACCTAGATTTCTGTTTTTATACTTATATTTTACCTATATATTTTTGTAAATATCACAGGCTCCAAATACCATTATTCATCCGGCAGAAAGATTCCTAACGCAAATCAAACATGTTATTAACCCTAAACATACACTTTTCCCTCAATCTAACTTTACAGAAGAGGAGGGACAGAGTTGGTCTTACAATACAGGAATGTAGGGGATCTTCCACCTGATGAGAACATCAAAGGTATATGCAGAAATGATCCCCTGAGATGATGAAGGAAGCTATGAAGGACCTGAGAGAGCAAAAGACATCTTCCATGGCAAACTATCTGGTCAGGATGAAGGGATGTGTCTGAATCAGCCTCTACCTTCTTAATGTAGAGAAGATGGACCAAACCAGGCCTGTGTGGAGAGCTGTTCTCAGGTACCTATGGTTGGTATACCATTCTAACTGTGAAAGTGTGACAGGAAGTAGGGACAGCCTCCATCTCATGGGACCCTTAGAAGTAACTGTTAGGACAAAGTGGTTGCCAAGTCAGTGACCTCTTTCAGTTCCTGAAGGAAATGACCTCACCTCACTGCCTTGGTGATGGAACTCTCTGGACGTTTGATCCTGGAAGACAGGCACCAAGAGCCAGTCACAGTCCCAGTCCCAGTGGTCTCACTTGTTTTGATTTACCAAGAACAGAGTCAGTCTTTCTTAGTACCTACTGATGTGATGATGGCCAAATGACAGGAAAGCTCTGAAGAGGAGCTTTTCCTGGGAAAGCAGGTAGTGGCTCACCCATGGCTCCTAACAACTTCAAAGTGTTGGCCAAGGAGACCAGATCTGATACAGGACAGGCCATTTTGGGGGAACATACAATGGCCCACCATTCTGAGGACACTATGGATAGTCACAGACTTACTTGAGCAAAGGAGGTGCCTTTGAGTGTGTGTGTGTGGGTTTGTGGTTTTGTCTCATGTTCTGAGAATAGGTAGGAAAGGCTCTTTGTTTGGATTGGTGTGGACTGTTTCCAGTAAGTGGTTTGACAAGCGAGTGCTTCTATGTCTGTGTATCCCACTCTGTCCGTGATTGTAGACATTAGAAAAGAGAATGCATCAATGGATGTGTCCTGTCTAGTAGAAAGCTTCCAAGCATTCATCCTGCCCAATTTACAAATGGACTGCAGCTTGTCTTATTGAAGGGCAACATCTGCTCTCAGTAGTTTCTGTTTTCTTCCTGAATTCTGGAAACTCTCCAGAATAGCCTCATGGTTTTGTGTCCAAGATATGTACCACCTCCAAGCTCTGTGAAATGGTGATGTACTGGATAGCTGAAGGGAACGGCGAGAATCTAAGAAAACTCAGATATCAGTGGGACCAGGAAAGTCTCAGTGGAGAAACCCTTCTTTGGGCCTTTTGCTTACCTATTGTTCTGTTGCCCTGAATTTCAGGAAGGTCTTTACCTCAGGACACTAATTTGTGAAGCCTGAAGAAAACTGTTTTCAAATGGAAATTAATGGGCATCACCTGTGGCTCTTTGCTTAATTGCTTTGGAAATGGATGTTTCTGAAACAGCCTCTTGGCCCTGTGTGAGGCTGTGGTTAGATACTCAGCACCTTATGCATCCCACGTGTTCATCCAAAACCAAAATGGCCAAAAGAGCAGTTTTTGTGGATGAAGTCTCTCCCTACCTCTGTAAGGTTCCTGACCTCTATCAAGTGAGAATAGGGTGCCTTTGGGTCAAATGAGTTCTTCAAAGCCCTTCAGAGGCTAGCCCATAGGTGATTCCAATGATTCCAATTCACATGAAGAATCTAAACCCCACAGTCAGTAGTCCTCAAATTGGAGAAGCAGAGCAGTATTAACGGCAGGCCTATTTGATAAGTCATGGTTCACAGGAAGGTGTTCAGGCCACCCCAACGTTAAGCAAATGAGGGGCAAGGGAGCTTATTTTGGACACTGTCTTGGGCTGTGCCCCTCATGGAAACCTCCAGCCAGAGGTTAAAATGAGTACCTATATGGAAGAAGATGACGGCCATGTGGAAGTGTTCTGGTTTTAATTGTGGTTATTAGTGTGGTTGTTGAAAAATATGACTGGCTCCACCTGGTCTTGAATTCTAGTGTGATTCCCCTTAGAGACTGAGTTCTGGAACTGATCTCAGAGAGGTATTGCCATGAGTTTTGTTGGGATTTTAGGAGGCCATGCATGAGAGTCACCCTTGGAAACTGAGATCTGTGCCCAGGAAGGCTTTCCACAGAGCACAGGGAATCTCAGCCAGGTTATCACATAATTTTTTTCTGAAAGAATTAGCACCCATAGTTGAGAGTCAAAACACGCAAGCATTTTACATTGTAGACCTCAATATGCCTGGCTTTATGTGACCATTTGGCAACTCTTTGGGAAGCCTTGCCTGTGAGAGTCTTTCAGAGCTTTCATTGAAATGGGCTTCCTCACCATTTAATGGTTACTGAATTAAATGAAACCCTCAGTGCCTCCAACTTCAACCTTAAAAAATGGGCTCGATAAATACCATGAAATTTTTGAAATTCCCATTACCAGGTGGCACTGGAAAACCATTGGAGATCCTGTTGCTGATCATGAGTGTACGAGAAAGTGCCTTGATTGACTGGGTTTCACAAAAATGGTGTAGAACAGAGATGCCAGTAAGTTGGAACCTGCTGAGTAGTGGGCCTACAGCAAAGGTGGGTAGGTGTGAGATAAACCATCTCTGGTGGTTTCATGTGGATTGGCCATTGGCTTTCAAATGGCTTGTGACTGACATGATGCAGCCAGCAGACCCTTATATGTAAAGGCATCTTGTTATATGGATAGGTTTCTGGGCAATGTTCAGAATCAGGTTGATATGGTCAAGCGGGCAAGCTATGTTGGACATAAGCCTGGTTGGTGCATTCTCCTGGAGACCCTGTCCCACCACACGTGACAGAACTCCCTCCAGCACTGTGTCCCAGTTAAACTCCTTGTATTTCATTAAGCCAATACCAAACTCCCAGTGCAGCAGCAAGAATCACCACGAAAAGTAGAGTATGACCAAATGGCTTCACAGTCCACACGGAGAGACACTTATCCCCCAGTTGCCACAGTTTACCCACAAAGTGAGAATTCAGCACTGCTGCCTCCTTTTAATTGGAAAATAAGATACCATGTCCTCCAGGTCACATTGATGTTGACCCAGCTTTGATGGTCTCACTACATAGGATGCTAAAGCTACCGACAACAACATACATTTTAAGTGTCCCAACTCAGAGGCAGTATCTCAAGAAGTCTTTAGGCCTGCAGAGCTCCATGTTGTGGAGTGTTTACCTTGTCTTTTACTTTTGGAAACTCATCTACCACCTCCAAGGTTGTGAACTCCTCAGCATATTCCATTCCGGGTATGTATTCACAGATTTTCTAACTCTTATCCTCTAATTGTGTATTTCTTCCAGTGAGGGTAATATCAAGGGATTGTTTTTAATGTGAGTGGGAAGATTTTTGTGTAGCACATATTTGCAAACACATTGGGTTTACTTTCCTATTTTCCATTTGAAATACTGAATCTCTGACACTAACCCATACCCTACTAGACTCTGACTACTAATCCTTATATGATGGAGAATAGTAACCCAAAAAGAATACAAATACCAGCAATTCAGAGAAGGCATGGTATGTAGTTGGACATCCCTTAATGTTTATTGACATAGTTCTCCATGTGTTTTTAAAATTAACAAATATGTGAATTCCTCTCTCCCTTTTTCTGTAGCCTATTAAGCACATGTATTTTAATATGCACAAATAGAATCCTACCTGGTATCACATGTACATTCTTCTGAGGTGGCTGACATGGCAGATAAAAATTGTGAGAAGAGATCACTCCTCCTAACCTCTGTTGGAACAGAAAATTCAACCTATGGGTGAGCTTCCTAGTTGACCAACATTATGCATAAATCCATTTTCAGTAAAATGTATATTTTTCGATAAGTGGATGTTATATATTTAATGATGAATTTCGATTGGCATATATATTGCTACTTTTTAATGTCTCGGTGTGTGTGTTTGTGTGTGTGTGTATATATATATATATATATATATATATATATATATATATACTCTCCCGATTTTTCAAAATATGAAATATATGTGTCTTATCATACACTTCCTAAAATTATTCATATTCATGTATGAGGATTTATAATGAACTTTTCACAAGATTATTCTCAGAAATATTCATCCACCTGAAATACATATTTGTTTCCTAATACTGAAAACTAACTTTAGTGAATGGTGCATACAAATCATAATATTTTGACATTGCAAGATGGCCGCGAATAGAGAGCATCATACCCAGTGTACCGCGCCACTGCGCAGGTGACTAACGACTAAGAACGACAAAAAACTATCTTGTTAGGAACTTACAGCAAAATGGGGGTGCACTGAAACCTAGAAGAAGGATTTCTAGCACTGAGGTCCGGTAAATGAGTCTCAAACATGAGCCAACTCTGCGACCGGAGATCCTGTCTGACTGATCCGCGCTACCAGTCCAGTGGCTACAGACAGCAGGGCACCACCGAGATGCGATCAATAATCACGGAGAAACGTTGATGCAGATTCTGTGGAATTCTGCCAGTAGAGTCCCCACTGAGCCCTGGGCTGAGTTCAGGGTTTCAGATGGGGAAGGAAGTGGTACAGTTCTAACCCCCACAATAGAAACTCCACGAAGGAAACCAACGGCCACCATCTTGGTGAGCTGAAGTAACGACAGCCACTTCCCTACAGAATGCAACAATAAAATGTTGTTATTCTGTTACTGTTACTCAGCTCCTCTCCCATACTTCGGGGAATTTGCATCAAATCTCTCCTAGGCTTTCTGGGGGAGAGATTATCAGAGGGAGCCTGCATAAAGATAGGGGAAAACTAGAGGCACCTGACTTTCAACTCCCCCTCCCATCAGTGGTGAAAAAAACCTGTCTAGCCAGCGCTGAGAGAGGGGCAAGCGGAAAAAAAAAAATCAAAACAATAGAGTGCCGGGGTTCCCAATAGCCAACTGTGCAATCAGAGATCTGGGCTGATTGAATCATGCAGCCAGGCCTGCTGTTTCAGATGGCGGGGCACCACCGAGAAGGGACCTGAAGCAGGGAGAAATGTTGCTGCGGATTCTGTGGAATCCTGCCGGCTGAGCTCCCACTGATACCCGGGCTGAGTTTGGGAATTCAGACAGGGAAGAAAGTGGTATAGTTCTATCCCCCACAAAAGAAACTCCACCAAGGAAACAAGCGGCCACCATCTTTGAGATATGAAGTAACCACCGCCCCTCTCCAATAGACTGCAACAATAAAACAGATGTGTGTTACTCAGCTCATCTCTCATACAGCGGGGAATTCGCATAAAATGTCTCCTAGGCTTTCCGGGGGAGGGTTAATCAGAGCAAGCCTGCATAAAGATGCAAGAAAAACTAGAGACACCTGACTTTCGACTCCCCCTACCATCAGTGGCCATAACGAAACGTGTATAGCCAGTGCTGGGGGAGGGGTAAGTGGAAAAACTCAAAACAATAGAGTGTCTGGGTTCCCAAAAGACACCCTCCACACCCAACAAACGGCAGGCACAGAGTACAGTTTGAACTGCCGAGAGGCATCACTCAGGGGAAATCTGGTCTAGAAAAAGAAACCAGGACAAACAGGAGAAACCAAAGGACTAGAAGGCAGGCCCTTGTAACTGGGCGGCTGGAGACCGCAGGCCTGCACATGACATTCCACCCACTGCCTGAGTGACTGGGGGGCTGAGGAATGCCCGCCCGCCGGCAACCGAGCGTGAGACTGCGTGGCTAGAGATTGACAACCCAACGGCGACAGCCCACCTGCTGCCCGCGTGACTGGGCGGCTGGAGACCGCCTGCCCGCTGGCGACCAACCGCGCAATTGGGCGGCTGGAGACCGCCCGCCTGCCAGTGACCCAGAGCTAAAACAAACCAGAGACAGTCAAGTCCCACCCCCCAATTCGGACACCTCGGCAAGGAGCCTGGGGCCGGCCAAAGCAGAGAGGTGACATCACTGGAGCTCGGCCTTCGGAATTACTTCCAAGCGGAATCCACTTTAGCAGGCATAGTTTACCAACACAAAGGAGAGACAACAGAGATATACAACACCAAAACAAATCTAAAGAATAAAGCAGAAACACAGCAATCAAATAGAGCTGGAAAGTAACGTGAACATCATGAAAAAACAAGGGCAAAAAAGGAGTACAAACAATGCAGGACAACTTAAATCTACAGGAGGACCTTGAAGCATCAGAAACAGGGATAGGGAAAGAACTCAAGGCATACCGAACTCAGATGGAAAGGAATATTAGAGAAGACATGAGGCAGCAAGTCCAAGCAATAAAAGTATATTTTGAAAATGAATTAAGCAAACAAATTCAAATGGCAAAGAATGAGCATTACCAGGAGATAGAGATCTTAAAAAAATATTAAACAGTAATCCTAGAAATGCAGGAAAATATAAACCAAATTAAAAACTCAAACGAGAATATTACAAATAGACTAGATCAAGTAGAAGTCAGAACATCAGATAATGAAGACAAAGTTTATCAACTTGAAAAGAATTGAGTAAACACAGAAAAGATGCTTAAATCCCACCAGGAATTTATTCAAAAGATATGGGATGTCATAAAAAAACAAAAAACAAATTTAAGAGTCATCAGGATAGAAGAAGGCATAGAGATTCAAACCAAAGGAATGGACAACATATTAAATGAAATAATTCTATAAAACTTCCCAGAGATGAATGATGGATTGGATTGCCAATTCCTGGAAGCCTACAGGACCCCAAACATTCAAAACCAAAATAGACCAACTCCAAGACATATAATTATGAAGATAGCCAACATACAGAACAAGGAGAGAATATTAAAAGCTATAAGAGAAAGGAGGCAGATTACATTCAGGGGTAAACCAATTAGGTTAACAACTGATTTTTCATCACATTCTTTGAAAGTGAGAAGATCCTGGAACAGTGTAATTCAAATGCTGAAAAAAAAAAAGAATTCCAACCAAGAATACCATATAAAGAAAAGTTAAGCTTCAGATTTGACAATGAAATTAAAGTCTTTCACGATAAACAAAAGCTAAAACAATTCTCAGCCAGAAAACCAGCACTGCAAAGCATTTTGTGCAAAATACTACAAGAAGAAGAGTTAAAAAATAGTGCCCAAAACTAACAGTGGGAAGTATCTCAGTAAAGCGGGAGGAAAGTAACCAAAAAAGTAAAAACTATCCAAACTAAAATATAATAAATAAATAAACATGACTGGAAGTACAAATCATATTTCAATTGTAACCTTAAATGTTAATGGCCTAAATTCACTAATCAAGAGACATGTGCTAGTAACCTGGATCAAAAAAACAAATCCAACAATATTCTGCCTTCAGGAGACTCATATGATAGGAAAAGACATACACAGGCTGAAGGTAAAAGGTTGGGAAAAATCATAACACTCACATGGCCCTCGGAAGCAAGAAGGATTTGCCATACTCATATGGAATAATATCAACTTCAAACCTAAGTTAATCAAAAGGGATAAAGAATGACACTATATTCTGTTAAAAGGAATCATCCACCAACAAGAAAAAAACAATTATCAATTTGTATGCACCAAGCAATGGAGGTGCAACATTCATAAAACAAACTCTCCTCAAGTTCAAGAGTCAAATAGACTACAACACAATAATTATGGGTGACTTCAACACACCACTCTCGGCATTAGAGAGATCCTCTAGACAAAAACTGAATAAAGAAACTATAGAACTCAACAGCACAATTAATAACCTAGACTTAACCGACATATATAGAATATATCAACCATCATCAAGTGGATACATGTTCTTCTCAGCAGCACATGGATCCTACTCAAAGATACACCATATATTATGCCATAGGGCAATTCTTAGTAAATATAAAGGCATGGAGATTATACCGTGCACCATATCTGATCATAATGGAATGAAACTGGATATCAATGAGAAAAGAAGGAAGGAAAAATCCTACATCACATGGAAAATGAACAACATGCTACTGAATGACCAATGGGTTACAGAAGACATAAAGAAGGAGATAAAAAATTCTTAGAGACAAATGACAATACAGACACAACATACCGGAATCTATGGGACACAATGAAAGCAGTTTTAAGAGGGAAATTCATTTCTTGGAGTTCTTTCCTCAAAAAAAAAAAAAAAAAACAACAAATAAATGAACTTAAACTACACCACAAAAACCTGGAAAAGGAAGAGCAAAACAACAGCAAATGTAGTAGAAGACAAGAAATAATTAAATTTAGAGCAGAAATCAACGAAATTGAAACAAAAAAAAAGTTGAAAAAATTGATAAAACTAAAAGTTGGTTCTTTGAAAAAATAAATAAGATCAACAGGCCCTTAGCCACGCTAAGGAAGAGAAGAAGAAAGAGAATTCAAATTACTAACATGTGGGATAAAAAAGGAAATATCACAACAGACACTACAGAAATATAGAAGATAATTAGAAAGTATTTTGAAACACTATATTCCAATAAAATAGAATATTGTGAAGATATTGATAAATTTCTTAAGTCATACAATCTGCCCAGATTGAGTCAGGAAGACACAAACAATTTAAACAGGCCAATAACAAAGAAAGACATAGAAGAAGCAATCAAAAGACTGCCAACCCAAAAAAAGCCCTGGACCGGATGGGAATACAGCGGATTTCTACAAAACCTTCAAAGAAGAATTAAAATCAATATTTTTCAAGCTTTTTCAAGAAATAGAAAAAGAAGGAGCTCTTCCAAATTCATTCTATGAGTCCAACATCACCCTGATCCCGAAACCAGACAAAGACACTTCAAAGAAAGAATACTACAGACCAATTTCTCTAATGAACTTGGATGCAAAAATTCTCAATAAAATTCTGACAAATCGAGTACAAAAGCATATCAAAAAATTGTGCAACATCATCAAGGAGGATTCATCCCTGTGATGCAAGGATGGTTCAATATACGAAAATCAATAAATGCCATTCACCACATCAATAGACTTAAAGACAAGAACTATATGATCATCTCGATAGATGCAGAAAAGCATTTGACAAAGTTCTGCATCCATTTATGTTCAAAACTCTATAAAAACTAGGGATAACAGGAACTTACCTCAACATTGTAAAAGCTATATATGCTAAACCTCAGGCTAGCATCATCCTAAATAGAGAAAAAACTGAAGGCATTCCTTCTGAAATCTGGAACAAGACAGGGATGCCCTCTATCACCACTTCTATTCAATTTAGTTCTTGAAATACTAGCCAGAGCAATTAAACAGACAAAAGAAATTAAAGGCATAAAAATAGGAAAAGAAGAATTTAAAGTATCACTATTTGCAGATGACATGATAATATATTTAACAGACACAAAAATGTCTACAAAGAAATGGCTAAAGTTAATAAATGAATTCAGAAAAGTGGCAGGATATATAATTAACACGCATAAATCAAATGCATTCCTGTATAACAGAAAAAAAACTTCTGAAATGGAAATGAGGAAAACCACTCTATTCACAACATCCTCAAATAAAATAAGATACTTGGGAATCAACCTAACAAAAGAGGTGAAAGATTTATATAATGAAAACTACAGAAATCTAAAGAGAGAAATAGAAGAAGATGTCAGAAGATGGAAACATGTGCCCTGTTCATGAATAGGCAGAACTAACATCATAAAAATGGCAATATTACGCAAAGTTCTCTACAGGTTTAATGCAATGCCAATCAAAATTCCAACGGCATTTCTTGTAGAAATAGATAAATCAATCATGAAATTCATATCGAAAAATAAAAGACCCAGAATAGCAAAAGCAACTCTAAGCAGGAAGTGTGAATCTGGAGGTATACCGATACCAGAGTTCAAACTGTACTACAAAGCAATAGTAACAAAAACAGCATGGAACTGGTACCGAAAAATGCAGGTGGACCAGTGGTACAGAAGAGAGGACACAGAAACCAATCCACAAAATTACAACTTTATTATATTTGATAAAGGGGCTAAAAGCATGCAGTGGAGGAAGGATAGCATCTTCAACAAATGGTGCTGGGAAAATTGGAAATCCATATGCAACAAAATGAAACTGAATCCCGTTCTCTCGCCATGCACAAAATTTAACTCAAAATGGATCAAGGATCTAGATATAAAATCAGAGACACTGCGTTTCATAGAAGAAAAAGTTGGCTACGATCTACATACTGTGGGGTCGGGCTCCAAATTTCTTAATAGGACGCTCATAGCCCAAGAGTTCTTAACAAGAATAAAAAAATGAGACTTACTTATACTAAAAAGTTTTTTTTTCTCTGCAAGAGAAACAAAAAGGGAAGTAAATAGATAGCCTACATCCCGGGAACAAATTTTTACCCCTCACACTTCAGATAGAGCCCTAATATCCAGAATATACAAAGAATTCAAAAAAATTATCAATAAGATAACAAATAACCTAATCAACAAATGGGCCAAGGACCTGAAAAGACACTTCACCGAGGAGGACATACAATCAATCAACAAGTACATGAAAAAATGCTCACCATATCTAGCAGTCAGAGAAATGCAAATCAAACCCACCCTAAGATACCATCTCACTCCAGTATGATTGGCAGCCATTATGAAGTCAAACAACAACAAGTGTTTACGAGGATATGGGGAAAAGGGGACACTTGTACACCGCTGGTGGGACTGCAAATTGGTGAGGCCAACATGGAAAGCAGTATGGGGATTCCTGGGAAAGCTAGGAATGGATCCACCATTTGAACCAGCTATCGCCCTTCTCGGACTATTCCCTGAGGATCTTAAAAGAGTGTACTAAAGGGATACTGCCACATCAATGATCATAGTGGCACAATTCACAATACCTAGACTGTGTAACCAACCTAGATGCAATTCAATAGATGAATGGATAAAAAAAAATGTGGCATCTATACACGATGGATGCAGCACTAAAAAATGACAAAATCATAGAATTTGCAGGGAAATGGATGGCATTAGAGCAGATTATGCTAAGAGAAGCTAGCCAATCCTTAAAAAAAACAAATGCCAAATGTCTGCTTTGATAAAAATAGGGTAACTAAGAATAGAACAGGGAGGAAGAGCATGAGGAAAAGATTAATATTAAACAAAGACGAGTGGGAGAGAGAAAGGGAGAGAGAAGGGAAAGCATATGGAAATGGTAGGAGACCCTCATTGTTACACAAAATTACATATAAGACGTTGTGAGGGGAAAGGCGGGATCAAGAGAGAGAAGTGAAAAAGCATATGAGGAAGAGAGGGAAGATAGGATGAAAGGGGAGGGGGGATAGTAGGGGATAATAAAGGTAGCAGAGGTCAACAGTCACTAATGTGACATTATGTAAAAATGTGAATGTGTAACTGATGTGATTCTGCAATTCGTATTTGGGGAAAATTGGGAGTTCATAACCCATTTCAGTCAAATGTATGAAAGATGATATATCATGAGCTTTGTAATGTTTTGAAAAACCAATAAAAATAAATAAACAAAGGTTTAAAATTGAGTGGGAAGAAATCAGCTAAAAAGGAGTTGAGATGCATTCATTTTGATAAGCAGAAAGTTTGTTTTGTGTAGTTGTAAATATCACAAATTTATTTTACCAGAAAACTGGCTTTTGAAATGAACATATATTGAGATTAAAGGATAATCCACCTACCTTCATGAAAAATTCATATCATTTCCTATATTTTTCATATTTCATTTTTTTTCGTGAATATTTTGTCATGGACCAGGTCTAGTCTTAGGCTACCTCATCTGACAAGTTCGTACAATGTGTTGGATTGTTCTTTTCATCTTTTATTTGATAGTTTGTAGCTGATAATGTGTATTTTTCCTTATCTTTATTTGGACATACATACCCAACTATATCTTTGCATTTTATGTTTTACTGGGGAAGAGACTCATCAAAAGCTCTTTATTATATGTATCAACAATGAAACATTTAGAGCATGCAATTATTCTTAATTTTGCATGAAAATATCTTTGTACCATTTTTCTTATAAAGATGTAGAATTATTACTGTAATAAGTAACTACTTACAAGAAGAATTAAACAATTGACTTTATATCAATCATGAATATGAAAATTAATAAAATAAGTATTTGGCAATAAATATGCAATTGACAGAAATTAAAATCACAAGAAAGCCATTTAAAATGTCAGTGCATATGGTCCTTAAATAAAAGGTTGTTCAAATAAAATTTCACTAATTCATAAGAGTTAATATGCCATATCACAGCTTAATGTAATATAAAAACTTAAATGATAAGTATTGATAAATAAGAATGATACCTGTTTACTTAAATATGTTTATTTGATTTTCACTGTAAGCTGTTAATTCTAGAAGACTTGAAAATTAAGAAAGACTTGGTCTATATTATTTCTAACACGCTAATCAAAGTACTTTTAAATATATATGTATATATATCATATGTAATACATATGCATGAATATAGATACATATGTATAATAAATGTATTGTAATATATCTATAGGTTATTATAATTATTAAATTTTCTCAAGAAAAAAGAATGACTATAAAAAAATTCTTAAATGTAAATTTCATAGCATATTACTGTTTGTAATGACATGAGAGAAAAACTCCTATGGAGGGAAAATGAAAAAGGAAGAGAGAGAAGGGGGAAAATGAGGAAGAAAGTGAGTAAAGAAGAGGGAGAGGAGTGTTTGATTATAAGATAAATGTGGAGGGTCTGGGTGTCTGGCTCAGTGGTAACATGCTTGGCTAGCATGTGTGAGGCACTGGGTTATATTCTCAGCACCACATATAAATAAATAAAATGAGGTCGATCAACAACTGAAAAAATAAAAAAAAAATAAAAAAGTAGAAATATTACCAAAATTCTAAGTTTTTATGAATGCTAAATAAAAAAAAATGTTACATAGCCTTATGTAATTTCTAGACTCCCCAAAATAGTCATTTAATGATAGATTACTAGTGCGATAACTAAAAATCCATTGCTCTTTCCTCGACATTCTGTGGCATGCTAGTGCTAAAATAAATTGTATTATAACACCAAAAAAAATTCTAATATTTCTACAGTAACTGACCCAGTATAACATAAATGCAAGAAGATTCCTATGGAATATAATTGTATTTTGACGTTCATTTTTATTCAACACTGGTACATTACTATTTGTCCAGTTTATGCACATCATAGTATGTATATTTCATTCACAATTTAGCAAATTTATACGCATTTGTTTTACTTTCAATCACTTCCTGCTTCAGAACACATGTATTCCTCCACGTTTCTTGACTGCTCCTTTCATGAGACTTTTTTCCAAAGACATTATTTTTGATTTCCATTATCATTTTTGAAGCAAAACTCACACACCCGTCATGATAAACCGTAAACCTAATATTACCATTAGATGTAAAACTGGTGGGAATGAATGATTGTATATCAATATAAGATTTCTTGTATACTTTCAAATATCAATTCAATCCATTGTTTAATTTGGAACCAGTTATATTATTTATTCACAGTATGGTCTATTCATGCATTGTCTCTATATTGATAGACACAGGGTACACCTCTGTGTACCCTCGATAATAATTTGTATATCTTCAAAATTTTGCTCACAGAAATGGTGGAAGAAAGACTCATGTCAACTGATCTACATATACATTTTATCACAGTAATATTCTGGACACAAAATGCAAAGGTCACACTTAGGATTGTCCCGAAGCCTAAATGGAAAGTGAACATGGATTACTAAAAACATCCATGTCTTGGATGCCTAATTCTCTCAAATGTCAATCCTATTGGTGAGTACATATTTGTTTCTTCCCAAGATTATATATTCAACCTCAACCATGTTGAAAATGTCTAATCCTATCACTCACTTTATATTTTGTCTGATTTCCTAATGTCTCTATTGATATCTCTTTTCCTACATATTTTCCCCAGTTCATCATAGTGACTGATTCTTCACATGTGCTGACATCTACATTCACTCTTTATCCGAAACCCTATTGCTAAAGAACTTTTTGTCCAAATACTATACTCACTCTTTTTTCTAAACCTACCGACTATCTACCTAATCCTACCGACTATCCCTTTTTGACTGGATGAACTCTTCAACAATCAATCATCCAAGGTACAAGGTCCTATGCCATTGTATATTGATTTATCTGAGACATCTGTGCAGAACATAATTCAAACATAAGTATCCCAATCATGGGCCCAATGCCTTTCTGGTATTCAAATCTTACCTAGATTTCAGTTTTCATAATTACATTTCACCTGTATATTCTTATAAATATTGCAGGTTCCCAATACCATTATTCATCCAACAGAATGATTCCTACCACAAATCGAACATGTTATTAATCCTAACTATACACTTTTCCCTCAATCCAACTTTACAGAAGAGCAGGGACAGAGTTGGTCTTACAATACAGGGGTGTAGGGAACCTTCCACCTGTTGAGAACCTCAAAGGTCCATGCAGATATGATCCCTGGAGAAGATGCAGGCAGCTATGAAAGGCCTGAGAGAGCAAACGTCATCTTCCATGGCAAACAACCCGGTCAGGTTAAAAGCATGTGTCTGAATCATCCTCTCTCTTCTTAATGTAGGGAAGATTGACCAAACTAGGCCTGTGTGGAGAGCTGTTCCCAGGTACCTATTGTTTCTATACCATTCGAACTTGTGAAAGTGTCACAGGAAGTAGGCGCATCCTCCATATTATGAGACCCTAGGAAGCAAATGTTAGGACAAAGTGGTTGGAAATGCAGTGACCACATTCAGTTGCTGAAGGAAGTGACCTCACCTCACATCCTTGTTGATGGAACTCTCCGAATTTGGGTTCCAGGAAGCCAGGCATCCAGACCCAGT